>NC_063178.1:44653223-44784986 GCF_023159225.1 Perognathus longimembris pacificus
TATGCTCTGTCATATCCAGTGCCTGAATGGGTCTGTGCCCATGGTCTTGGGCAGTGTTGGGTATGTCTGGCACTGGCTGGCAATGCCCTGAGGCTATGGGCTCCTGAATGGGACAGAAAAGAAAGGAAATTCAGAAAATAGTCTAAGAGACATCTAGCACGTGAAACAGTGTAATCTGTGTGAAGAGTCTAGGGAATAGAGAGAGCACTCTATGATAAAAGATAATGGCCACGCCAGTCATGGCCATATACTCCTGTAGCCCCGATATTCAGAACACAAAGGCAGAAAGACCATGAATCCAATTCAGCTTGGTGACATCATCCTCTTCTATATCAAAAAAGAAGGAAGATAGAAACAAAGAGAGGAAAAATGTAACAAAGGAAAAGAAGAGAATGGGAGGAGATTGTAAGGAAGACAGAGGGGTAAGTAGAGGAATGTAGGGAGGGAGAGTATGAGAAGAACAAGTGTTACAAGGGAAAGTATAAGTTTGGATGTGTAAATAACCATCATGGATAAACCAACAGTGATAAATGACAGCAACTAATTATGGAGAATTTTTAAAGGAGGAAGAATAATGTAGTAGGTCACAATAATTGAAAAAATAAAATAGGGTTATGGAAGTATGGCTCTCTGAGATTGTTTTGTCAGTGAAATTTCTGGTATAGTGTTTGGAATTAAGTCTTGCTATGGTAAGTTGGACTGAAAATAATTATACAGGCCAAGCTGGACTCAACCCCCCAAACCACCTTCCTCAGCCTCTTCTGCCTTCTGTGTTTGTGACTATGACATTATTATGTCCAGCCCATGTTTAATACTGTGTTTTGTCAGATGTAGGGCTGGAACACAGGGCCTGGGAACTGTCCCTCAGCATTTATGCTAAGGGTAGGCCTATCATTCTTGAGGTGACAGGGCCACTTGCAGTTTTCTGATAATTAATTGCTGAGAAATATCTCATGGACTTTCTTGCCCAGGCTGGCTTTAAAAGAGATTCTCAGATCTCAGCCTCCTGAGTAGATAGAATTGCAGGTATGAGCCATCACTGGACCACCCATTATTTATTTTCCTTGAAATGAACTGTAAAATGGGCACCAGTGGCTCACACCACCAGAAAACCAGAAGTAGAACTCTGGCTCTAGTGGTAGAGAGCTAGCCTTGAGCTTAAGGTCAGCTCAGGGACAGCATCCAGACAGAGTTCAGCAGCAAGAACAAAAAAGTCCTCTCAAGTAGAATAAGCTTCAGGTACATGTTGTCACTTTATTTGATTTCGGTACCCTGGTTATTGTGTATACATTTATCTGAATTAGAGAAGGGAAGGGAAAACATCAAAATGGTGAGACAAAAGATAAATGGCAAACCAAAGCAATAGTGATACAAGAAAATATGTCATTAATTAACTGTATATCTCAGGCAAAGGGGAATTTTAGAGGAGGGGAGATGGTAGAATGAAAGAGGTGATAAAAAGTGTGACAAGAAATGTATTTACTACCTTATGTATGTAAGTAACCCCTCTATATGTCACCTTGACATTAAAATTAAATATAAAAAAGAGAAAAATGATTTAGCTAATCAAAACCAAAACAGGACAAAGAAGCATATAAAATGGTACAAACAAGAAACTAAAACTAGAATGGCAGATGTGGACAAAACTATGACTTAATCTTGGATGTCTTCTCTCCCTTCTCAGGTACAAACAGAATATTTGATTCAAATTGTTGTATTCTGAGAGCGAGAATAAACCACGGAGGCACACTTAAAGTTTGAAGGAGCTTTATTTACAAAGGTATTTTATTTATAATCTAAAACCCAGAAGCAGATCCACCCTCCACCTCCTTATGCTTGCCTGCAATTACCTTGTCCTGGAATAGTTACCCAGAACTCAGACCTGTGACCTGTCTTAACCTGAACTCTGAATCTCCAACTTAATTTCTAACCACCTCAGCCTCCAGGCCTCAAAATGTCCAAAACTCCAGACATCCAGCAGAGCAGGCTTCTTTCCTGTAGGCCTCGCCTCTCTTCAAACTTTAAGCCTCAAGCCTCCCCCACAGGCTTTAGGCTTTTCTGCCATCACAGAGCTCTGGAATCCTCCCTCAGGCCTCAGGCCCAAGATTTTTCTTCAGGCCTAAGGCTTGGGACTCTCCCTCAGGTCTCAGGCCTAAGACTCCTCCTCAGGCCTAAGGCTCCAGTTCTGTTTCGCCCTCTCCTTCGGCTGGCCTGGTTTGGCTCACTCTGTTCCTACAGCAGGCCGAGTATGGCTCACTGCTCCACTCTTCTCCGACCTGCTCTGTTCTCCTCCACGCCCAGCTCTGTCTGGTCTCATACCACTCTGCTCCACTTCACTCCCCTCCTCTCTCCTCCTTCTCTTTTCTCCTCCTCTCCTCCAGAAGTACTCCCCTCTTTTTACTTCCCTGCACCAGCAGTCCTGGGGTGGAGGTTCTGGTCCCCACAGAGTGGGGCATGATTTCCTCTTTTCTATGCAGTGGGGCGTGGCACTCACGCCAACCTGGGGAGGGGCTTCTGCCTCTCAGGTTATTAAGAAATCATTGCAAAGTCTCCATCTCTCGGCTCCTTTGTAATTAGATATAGATAATACTATGGGACAAGAACAATGTTACTATTTCTGTAAAAGGATTGAGTATACTGGGTGATGTTTCCCCCAGGAGCAAACCTAAGGTACCCTGCCCTCCTTACCCCCACACTACAAAGATTAGGGGCCACTGGCCAGTGTCCTCTTCTTATGGTTCCCACATGGCTGCCATGGAAGCAGTAGCATCAACCCATGTACTTGGCTTCCTTGGCAACAGTCCTCCAGCTCAAGAGCATACCTATCAGTGGGTGCGTGCTGAGCCCTGATTGGTCCATTCCTCACTGATGTCACTGGTCCCACTTGTGATTGGTCCTTTTGCTCCCTGATGTCATCAGGCATTGTGAGGCATCCCCAGTAGGGTATATAATAAGCTTTGCTTCACTTTTGTCAGTTACAGCACTGGGATCTTTCTTGGTGACCTACTGGACTAACTTTGAACGACTATAAGGCATTATTTGTGTGGGGGTTTGGGAGGGAGCTGTGTTGGTGTGGTTTGTGGTTGGTGGTGGGTATTTTCATTATTCTGGTGTTTCTATTTACTTGTTTGTTTTTTAGTTTAGCTCATTTTCGTTAAAATTTTTTGTGTCATCTTCATTTAGAACATTCAAGATAATTGTAACATTGATTACTTGCCATCCCAGTGGATAGATGTCAAGATACAACAAAGTTTCCTTTAATTATTCCTCAGAAAGGGAGGAGTAGATCACCATCATAAGATAGTATCAACTGAAGGAGACCATCGGCCATGGTAGCTTTGGATATCTGAAGGTGGCCCATCACTGCCTCACAGACACAAGGCTGGCCGTGAATGTTCTCCTGAAGAGAGATCTGGAGAACCATGGCATAGAAAATGAGGTGGTCATTGTCAAAAACATATGTCACCTACACATCATACGGTTTTTTGAGGTGATGGAGGATAAAGACTATATCTCATCCTGGACTCGGCCACATGGGGACACCTCATGGGGTTGATGTGCAAATACTGCTGCAGCCGCATATTCAAGCATAAAACCAGGAGGCTGTTCAAGCAGATCGTGAGTGCTGTGCACTACCTTCACAAGAATAGAATTACACATTGAGACCTCCAGCCCAAAAACAGCCTGTTGGAAGCCAAACACAATGCCAAGGTCAGTGATTTTAGGCTGAGTGTCATGACGACCACAGGCCAGTTGATAAAGGGAGCTTGTGGAGCCTTGATATTATGACCCCCGGAAATGTTCCAACACAAACTCTGTGATGACTACAAAATGGACATTTGGAACTTCGGCATCATTTAGTATGTGATGACAGCAAAATTTCCCCTTTGAGGGGAGGAAGTTTGCTGACATACAGGTCCTAGTCATAGAGGCCAAGTATAGCCCTCCACTATACCTAACTGCAAAGGGACATGACCTACTTTCCCACTTCTGACTGTGGACTCCAGTAAGAGGCCCAATGTTGAACAAATACTGGAGCACCCCTGGCTGATAGGGTATGTAGCCCGTGTCCTGATTAGCCACTACCCAGCAAGCTGGACCCCATTATTTTAGCAGTCATGTGTGACATAGGGTAGAATGCAGCTGAGACTCAACAGGCAATACAGCACAGAGCATTCAATGAAGCCATGGGCATCTACCTGGTCATCAGAGGAAACTTAAAATAGAATGACAGCCATGTGGAGTTGAGAACAATGCCTTGGATGGTACCACCATACCCAACTCCTGAAGAACATCACCCCAGACCTCTCCTTCCATGAAGGAGACACAGGTTACCCACACAACTTAGTAGTTTCAGCTTATCCTCAGAATTTCAGTGGGATGATGATGGCACCCAGAAACATGTGAGGAGAGTCTGAATTGCTAGTCTGCCTGCCATTCCCTGCTTCTTCCTGCCTAGCTACAGTTCTAGCAGAATCTTGGACCAGTTTTCCTTTGACTGGTTGAGAAGGCTAGAGAGTTGTGAGGCAGAGGAGAATGCCCTTCCCTCTGGGCAGCTACAAGTGGAGGCCACAGCCTCCAGCTGGAGTAGAAGGCAGGGATGGAGGAGAGTGGTTTACAGGATAGGCACCATTTTTCCCAGACTCTGCTGCTGTGTGAAGGTCCCAAACTAATGCCCATAGGGTAAGAGCACAGCTCTTCCAGGAAGGGGTGCAGAACTCAGAAAATTTCTCTCACTGCGGTGTGGGAAATCAGAGAGGTGTTCACATAAATGCTGCGAGAGCAAGTCATGCTGGAAGTTCACACTGCATGTGGCCAGCACACCCATCAGAGTCCTCAGCTCAGGCCAGCCCAGCCAGGTCCTGTGACAAGTGCCAGGGGATCCTGCAGCAGGGATTAGGGGGAAAGGACAGCTGAAATGGAGTTGACATTCTAAGCTAAATGGTTGAATAGTACCTCCAGCTGCCTCTACCTTCTGAGCAAAAGCAGTAGGCAAGCATTTTTAATAATGTATACAACATGCCCCAAATACTTTATACATTGTTCTTAAGGGAATCCAAATTAGTTGAGCAAATAACGTCAAAATAGTGCTATGCTTGGTTGTAAATTTTTTCTGTTTCTTGTAGCCTGGGATTGATCAGAGGAAGGTAATCATGACTGACAGGCAGGCAGGCAGGCATGGGAAATACAGTCAACATCCTGTCATAATCACCCTTCTCTCAGTAATCTCAGGCTACAAGAAAAAGAATTTCGGCACTGTCCCAACACATCTGGGAAGGCAAGCCATTTTAATAATGTAGACAACGTGTCACCAAATACTTTATATATTGTGCTTAAGGGCAGATAGATTGACTGAGCAAATAATGTAAATTATGACATAATAATAGATATGATTTGTTGTAAATTATTTTTTATTGTAGCCTGGGAATACTGAAAGAAGGGTGATCATGACAGGCATGTAGGCTGGCAGGCATAATGAGGTACAGTCAATATCCTGTGATGATCACCTTTCTCTCAGAAATCCCAGGCTATAATAAACAAAACTTTGTGCACTGTCTCAACACATCTGGGAAGGCAAGAATTTTTAATGATGTATACAACATGCCTCCAAATCCTTTATATTTTGTGCTTAAGGGCAGCTAAATTGTTTCGGCAATTAATGTCCATAATGACATAATAGTAGGTGTGCTTTGATGTGATATTTTTCTGTTTATTGTTGCCATGGAATTTTCAGAAAAAGGTGTTCATTACAGGCTGGCAGGCAGGCAGGCAGGCTAGCAGGCAGACATTAGGAGGTAGAGTCAACATCTTGTCATGGACACTGTCTCTTAGAAATCCCAGGCTACAATAAACAGGACATGGCCCACTGTCTCAACATGTCTGAGAAGGCAAGCATTTTTAACAATTTTTATCACATGCCCCGAAATCGTTTATAAATTTTGCTTAAGGGAAGTCAGTTTGATTGATCAATAATGTCAATTATGACATAAGAGTAGCTATGATTTGTAACATTTTCTGTTTATGTTAGACTGGTATTTCTCAGAGAAGGGTAATCATGACAGGCAGGTAGGCAGGTAGACAGGGAGGCTGGCAGTCATTAAGAGGTACAGTGAACAGTCTGTCATGTTCACCATTTTTCAGATATCCAAGGCTACAATAAACAGGGCTTCGTCCACTCTCTCAACACATCAGAGAAGGCAAGCATTTTTAATAATGTATATAACATGCCCCCAAATTTTTAACAGGTTGTGCTAAATCTGTGAAGTCAGATTGATTGATTAAATGAGGTCAATTATGACATAATAGTAGCCATGATTTGTCGAAATAATTTCTGTTTATGGTAGCCTGGGTTTTCTAGGAGAAGGTTGATCATGACATGCAGCCAGGCAGACAGGCTGGCATCCGGAGGTACAGTCCACATCCTGTCATGGTCACCCTTCTCTCAGAAATACCAAGCTACAATAAACAGAACTTGGTCCACTGTCTCAACATATCTGGGAAGGCAAGCATCTTTAATAATGTATACAACATAACCCCAAATTCTTATACATTAGGCTTAAGTGCAGCCAGATTGTTTGAGCAAATAATGTCAATAATGTTATAATGGTAGCTATATTTTTTTGTAATTTTTTCTATTTATTGTTGCCTGGTATTTATGAGAGAAGAGTGAATATGACAGGCATGCAGGCAGGAACACAAGCAGGCAGGCAGGCAGGCATTTTGAGGTACAGTAAACATCCTGTCATCTCCCTGGTTTCAGAAATCCCAGTCCACAATAAACAGAACATTGTGCACTGTCTCAACACCTTTGGTAATGGAAGCATTTTTAATAATGTAAACACCAGAGCCCCAAATCTTTTATACATTTGCTTAAGGGCAGCCAATTTGGTGGAGCAAATTCTGTCCATAATGACATAATAGGTATGTTTTGTTATAAATTTTTCTGTTTATTGTAGCATAGAATTTCTTACAGAAGGATGATCATCACAGGCAGGCAGGCAGGGAGATATTAGGCGGTACAATCAACATCCTTTATACACACCCATCTCTCAGAAATCCCAGGATAAAATAAACAGAACTTCGTGCACTGTCTCAACACAACTGGGAAAGAAAGCATTGTTAGTAAAGTATACAACATACTCCAAAAACCTTTCTACATTGTGCTTAAGGACATCCAGATTGAGCAAATAATGTCAATATTGACATAATAATAGCTAAGTTTTCTTCAAAATATTTTCTCTTTATTGTAGCAAGGGAATTCTGAGAAAAGAGTGATCATTACAGGCACCCAGGCAGTCAGGTAGGCAGGAAGGAAGGAAGGAAGGAAGGAAGGAAGGAAGGAAGGAAGGAAGGAAGGAAGGAAGGAAGGAAGGAAGGAAGGCATTAGGAGGTACACTCAACATCCTGTGATGGTCACCCTTCCCTCAAAAATTCCAGACTACAATAAACAGAACTTCGTGCACGGTATCTACATATCTGGGAAGGCAAGCCTTTAAATGTTATACACCACATAACCCCAAATCCTTTATAAATTGTAGGTAAGGGCAATCAGATTGGTTGATGAAATAATGTCTATTTTGACATAATTGTAGCCATGTTTTGTTGTAAAATTTTCCTGATATTGTAGCCTGGTATTTCTGAGAGATGGGTGATCATGGCTGGCAGGCTGGGAGGCAGGCAGGCAAGCAGTCATTATGAGGTACACTATACATCCGGTCATTATCACCCTTCTCTCAGAAATTCCAGGCTACAATAAACAAAACTTTGTGCACTGTTTATACATATCTGGGAAAGCAAGCCATTTAAATGCTGTATACAATATGCCCCCAAGTCCTTTGTACACTGTGCTTAAGGGCACAGATTGGTTGAGCAAATAATGTACATGTTGACATAATAGTAGCTCTGTTTTTTGTAAATTATTTCGGTTTATTTTAGCCTGGGATTTCTGATAGAAGGTTGAGCATGTATGGCATGCAGGAAGGCAGGCATTCTGGCAGGATCTCAGGCAGGCAGAAAGGCATGCAGGCATTAGGTGGTACAATCAATATGCTGTCATGATCACCCTTCTCACAGAAATCACTGGCTACAATAAATAAGACTTGGTGAACTGTCTGCACACATCTGGAAGTCAAGAATTTTTGATAATGTATACAGCATGCCCCCAAATTTCTTTATACATTTTGCTTAAGGATAGACAAATCGGTTGAGCAAATAAGGCCAATCATGTCATAATAGTAGCTATGTATTTTTGTAAATTTTCTGTGTTGATTGTACCATGGGATTTCTGAGAGTAGGGTGATCATGGCAGGAAGGCAGGCAGGCAAACAGTCAGAGAGGTAGATAGGCAGGCAAGCATTAGGTGGTACAGTGAACATCCTGTCATGATCACTCTTATCTCAGAAATCCAAGACTACATGTTGTCTCAACATGTTTACGGCAAGCATTTTGCTATTTGCCTGCATTTTAGACAACATCGAAGAAACTAAAGTCAATATTCAGACACTAGGGGTTAGGAAGGCAGGCAGACAGGCATGCAGGCTGGGAGGCATTTCTAGTAATGTATACAACATACCCCAAATTGTTCATACATTTTGCTTAAAGGCAGCCAGATTGGTTGAACAAATACTCTTCATAATGACATAATACTAGCTATGGTTTGTTGTAAATTTTTTCATGTCTAAGTTTTAAAAATTCCATGAAAGTGTTGCAATTTGCCTGTTCAATATACAACATCATAGAAACTCATGTCAATATTCAGGCATTGGGGGTTAAGAAGACAGGCAGGCAGGAAGTCAGGCATACAGGCCAGTGGCAGGCATTTTAAATAATGTATGCAACATGCCCCCAAATCCTTTATACATTGTGCTTATGGGCAGCCAGATTTGTTCAGCAAATAATGTCCATAATGATGTAATATTAGCTATGTTTTGTTGTAAATTTTATCAAGTCTAAGTTATAAAAATTCTCTTGAACTTTTGCTAGTTGCAAGCTCAACAGGAAACCTCATGAAAATTCAAGTCTATATTCAGGCACCAATGGTTATGCATCCAGGCAGGAAATAGAACAGGCAGGCCAGCAGGCAGGCATTTTTAATAATATATATATGATGCTCGCAAATCCTTTATATATTGTGCTTAAGGGTAGCCAGATTGGTTGAGCAAAGTGTCCATCATGACATATTAGCTATGTTTGTTGTAAATTTTTTTCATGTCTAAGTTAGAAAAAATTCCATGAAAGTTTTGCTATTTGCCTGCTCAATAGACAGTATCTTAGAAAGTCAAGTCAATATTCAGGCACTGGGGGTTAGGAAGGCAAGGAAGCAGGCAGGCAGGCAGTTGGCAGGCATTTTTAATAATGTATATAAAATGCCCCCCAAACTTTATACATTGTACTTAAGAGCAGCCCCATTGGTTGAGCAAATAATATCCATAATAAAATAATATTAACTATGTTTTGTTGTAATTTTTTTCAACTCTAAGTTATAAAAATTCCATGAATGTTTTGCTATTTCCCTGCTGAATAGACAACATTGCAAAAACTCAAGTCAATATTCAAGCACTAGGGGTTAGGCAGGCAGGCATCTTTAATAATGTACACCACATGCCACAAATCTTTTATATGTTGTGCTTAAGGGCATCCAGATTGGTTGAGCCAATAAAGTCTATAATGACACAATAGTAGCTATGTTTGTTGTACATTTTTTAGGTGTAAGTTATAAATTCCATGAGAGTTTTGCTATTTGCCTGCTCAATAGAAAATATCGTGAAAACTCAAGTCAGTATTCCTGTTCTAGGGGTTAGGCAGGTAGGCTGGCAGGAAGGCAGGCCCTCAATATACAACATGCCCCCTAATCCTTTATTGTGATTAACCGCAGCCAGATTGGTTGAGCAAATAATATCCAAAATAACATAAAAGTACCTATGTATTGTAATTTTTATCAAGTCTAAGTTATAAAAATTCTATGAAAGTTTTGCTATCTGCCTGCTCAATAGAAAACATCATAGATATTCAAGACTATATTCAGGCACTAAAGTTTAGGAAGGCAGGCATGCAGGCCGGTAGGCAAACAGAAAGGCAGGCAGACATTTTTAATAATGTTGCAATATGCCCCCACATCCTTAAAAAATTCTGCTTAAGGGCATCTAGGTTGGTTGAGCAAAATATTTCCATAATGACATAATAGTAGCTCTGTTTTGTTGTAAATTTTATCAAGTCTAAGTTATAAAAATCTGTGAAAGCTTTGCTATTTGCCTGCACTTGAGAACACATCGAAGAAACTCATGTAAATGTTTAGACACTAGGGGTCAGGAAGACAGGCAGGGAGGTAGGCAATCAGGCAGGCAAGCCCACAGGCACTTTTAATAATGTATATAAAATTCCCCAAATCCTTTGTAAATTGTGCTTATGGGCAGCCATATTGGGCACAAATAATGTCCATAATGACATAACAGTAGCTAGGTTTGTTGTAAATATTTTCAAGTCTAAGTTACAAAAATTTTATGGAAGTTTTCCTATTTTCCTGCTCAATAGAAAACATCATAGAAACTCAAGTCAATATTCAGGCAATAGAGGTTTGGCAGGCAGGCAGGCAGGTAGGCAGGCTGAAAGGCAGCATTTTTAATAAAGGATACAACATTCCCCCAAATCCTTTATTCATTGTGTTTAAGGGCAGCCAGATTGGGTGAGCAAATAATGTCCATAATGACATAATAGTAGCTATGTTTTTTGTATTTTTTTCAATTGTAAGTTATAAAAATTCCATCAAAATTTTTCAATTTACCTGCTCTATAGACAACATGGTAGAAACTCAAGTCAATATTCAGGCACTAGGGATGAGGAAGGCATGTAGGCAGGCAGGCAGGCATTTTTAATGATGTATACAACATGCCTCCAAATCCTTTATACACTGTGCTTAAGGGAAACCAGATTGGTTGAGCAAATAATGTCCATAAATAACATCACAGTACCTATGTTTCTTGTGAATTTTTTCAAACCTAAGTTTTAAAAATTCCATGAAAGTTTTTCTATTTGCTTGCTCAATAGACAACATCGGAGAAACTCAAGTCACTATTCAGGCACTGGAGTTAGGAAGGCAGGTAGGCAGGCAAGCAGGACGCGGAGAAAGGCACACATTTTTAATAATGTACACAACATGCCTCCAAATCCTTTATACATTATTCTTAAGGGCAACCATGAAGGTTGAGTGAATAATGTCTGTTGTGACATAATAGTAGCTATGTTTTGTTATAAATTTATTCAAGTCTTGTTATAAAAATTCTATGAAAGTTTTGCTATTTCCCTCCTCAGTAGACAACATAGAAACTCAAGTCAATATTAAGGCACTAGTGGTTAAGCAGGCTGGCATGTCGGCAGGGCGGCAAGCTGTCCGGCAGTCATTTTTAATAATATATTCATCATGCCCCTCAAATCCATTATACATTGTGCTTAAGGGCAGCCAGATTATTTGAGCAAATATTGTCCATAATGTCATAATAGTAGCTATGTTTTGTTGTAAATTTTTTCAGGTCTAAGTTATTAAAATTCCACGAAAGTTTTGGTATTTCCTTCTCAATAGACAACATCATAGATACTTAAGTCAATATTCAGGCACTAGTGTGGCTAAAGAGAAGCTCAGGAGGTGTGGCTAAGGTCTCTCCTATGACATGCACAGATAGCATGATAGAGCAAGGTCATACCATTGCCCCCGATGAAGCTGGCTGCTGGGTGCTGGGTGCTGGTGGCTCAAGCCTGTCATCTACACAGGAGGCTGAGATCTGAGAATCACAGTTCAGTCCTCCCAGAAAGGAAAGTCCATGAGACTCTTGTCTCCAATAAAACACCAGAAAAGTGGAACTGTCGCTCCTAGTGGTAGAAGGCTACCCTTAAGCAAAAGAGCTCAGGGATAGTGCCCAGATGGCAAGCTCAAGCCCCAGGACTGACAGAAAGAAAAATGAAGCTAGTCTTCCCAACCAATACCCCTGAGATGGATTTCTGAGACCCAAAACCCATTCAATAAGAAATGCATTCACCCCCACTTTCTCTCTTCACTAGTCTACCCCTCCTCCCTTAGCCACACCTCATCTCCTGAAGGTACTCATTTCCTGGTACTTATTTTGTTGGGCTTTGACTTCATCTTTCTAATGAGTTATATTTTTTGAGCTTTCCATAGATTCTATTGTAATTCATTTGTAACTACTTGCTTACCACCCCGTGTGTTTACGTATAGATTTATAGGCACAAGCTTCGCTACCACAAACCAAGGAAACCATGCAAACTTTGTGTAGTCAAGAATTCATTGCATATACTACAACATGAAGGGGGAAAAAAGGGGGGTAGATTGAAGTAGGGGGAGGTTTGCCAATATTCTGGAGATGACACAGATCAAGATATATTGTGTACACAAACTTCCTTGTTAGATAGCCAAAAAAGAAAAATCTAATATGTATCCTACGAAATTAAGAAAAGGGAGGGAGGGGGTGGTGTGTGAAGGGTGGTTGGGAAGGTTGAAAAGGGTGACATGGATCGAAGTTCATGGTATTCATAAACTGCTTTGTTAAATGGCAAAGCCTTTGGGCAACTTTTTAAAGATAATATATGTATTGAAAAGAAGGAAAAAGGAAGAAAGGAAGAAGAAAATGGTTTTAAGTGAAACAACCTTGTTGTAAGCATCCTGAAACTGTCTGTGGCTCTCCACACTCCCCTAATGACCACTGGCTCCAAATGAATGGAGCTTCAGTTTCTTCAGGGCTGTTTTATAGGCTTTCAGCCCTGTCAAAGTATTTAGCAATATTGAGCCCCCCCATGCCTCAAAAAAAGAAAAAAAGAAAAAAAGTGACAGAGTCCACAACTCTGACCAGGAATACACTAATTCATATATTCCAGGGTCAGGCTATCATGATGCCTATGAGATTTGTAAAATAAATATGGCCAAGTTGCTAGGCCAGCTCCATTCCAAGGCCTCCCATGGATTCCCCCACACTATTTCTGTTTTCCCCAAGATATGTTCCTCTGAGAATACCTCAAAAAACTTTAGACATCCATTCCAAAATGTGTACAGACACTTCTTTTCATCCAGAAGTTGCATTGCCTGTATGTATTTCACTTCAGGAAATCCCCGGAGAAAGATGAAGATAGCTCAAGAACATCCCTTGTGATGTTTTGTGTTTTGTTTTAAAATTGAATAACAGACATGGTGGAATGAATCTCTTTTCCAACAAAAAAGGAAATTGTTTCATGATTTTAGGATAATTCTGTCTAATAAAAGAGTGATTCAAATCCACAAAAATAATGAAGTGCTTAATCATATGAGAAAAATATCCCATTTAGGCAATGAATAGAAAAAAGCAAGTTGCCTAACAACATTTCATATAATACAGTGTATAGGAGTGTATATAAGTGTGTGATAGTAGACAGATTGGTATTATTTATTCCTCTGAGTGAAGACATATCACGCATTTGGTGTTTGTTTTTTTTTGTGCTGTTGCTGGGGCTTGACCTCGGGGCTTGGGTGTTGTCACTTAGCTTCTACACTTAAGGCTAGTGCTCTTATCAGTTAAGGCACAGCTCTACTTCTGGCTTTTTGCTGGTTGACTGGCAAGAAGAGTCTCACAGGCTTTCCTGCCTAGGCTGGCTTCAATCTATGATCCTCAGATCTCAGCTTCCTGAGTAGTTAGGATGACAGGTGTGAGCCACCATGGACACCAGCTTATTTTTACTTGCAAGCTTGTCTGTGTGTTCATGTGTCTGTCTGTGTGTGTGTGTGTGTGTGTGTGTGTGTTTCTTCTGTCTTTCTAGTGTTTCAACACTGATTACATAATCCAATGGAATGTAGATGCATATTGTTAAAGATCATCTGCCTGGGTTTATGAGATACTTTAGCACTAGGGAATGGAAGGCTGTAGAAAGGGAAGGAGACCGGAGGCCTCAAGCCATGGCTCCTGTGACAGACCAGGCTGGACATATTCACTGGACTTTGCCTGAGGGAGAGTGGCCTGCCATGTTCATGAATGGTGTATGGCCTTCCTTTACCATGAGCTCACATTCTCTGCATCCCTGAGCCTGGCAAGTTGGGTCTCTATGCAGAGGCGGCGACTCCCTTACTGCTGAGATCCTTAGGCTCAGGCTGGCTTCACCAAGATCAAATTACATCATGTCTGTGAATGAATTGACCATGCAAATTAATTCTCTCTTGTGGTCCTGGGGAAATTAAAAGAAGATTGTTTGGGCTGAGAGGACGCAAATGGCATCATCACTTCGGTTTACAGAGAGACACATGCCATGTCCGGAGCCCTGACTTCAGGACAGCTTTCAGTCCATGGATGATGGGGCCCACCCTGTCCCACCCTGAGGCTGTGGTCGTGGGCCAATCAGGTCATCTGACTTCACCTCCTTTGAGGTTAGGTTGTCCCCAGTGGCTCCTGGGCCTTATTGTGTGTCCTGGGTGAGCACCCTAGAGGGAGCACGGTTCCCACTCTACAGAACTGGCAAACCACCAGGATTAGGTACTAGGGGGAGGGGGGCACCCATGTTTAGAGTTGCCTTCCCTCCTCCATATGGAGAATCCATTTCACTGCTGTTTTCTGGTGGTTCATTGGAGAAAAACGTCTCATGGACTTTCCTACCCAGGCTGGCTTTGAACCTCAGTCCATAGATCTCAGACTTCTGAGTAGCTAGGATCACAGAAACAAGCCACCAGTGATGCTGTCTCTGTGGGTACTTTGTTTGGTCTTGTTTTGTGTTGTTCAATGGTAGTGCTCTATGACTTCAGCCACAGCTCCACTTCTAGTTTCTTGGTGACTCCTTGGAGAATAGAGTCTCACAGAATTTCCTGCCTAGGCTCACTTCAAAGTCCAGCTATGGGTTGTAAAGTGTATATTACACACACAAAAAAATCAGTGAACCTGGTAGACAGGATCTTTGGTCATACAAGCTGCACTTGAGGAAAAAGTGCCGATGCAGTAAGTATAGAGATGATAAAAGACTCTGGGCTCAAAGTTTTGGTGCCATGGCTCAAGGGGGATTGAGATCACAGGAAGACATGGCTGTCGGCAGGAGGAGTGCAGGAACATCACATCCTGAGGTTTGTGTTGAGTGTGTTGGAATGAGTTTCGAGTCACGTGATCTGACTCTTACTGTCTTACTCTCACTAGTTAGTGACCTGAGTTAGAAATAATACACATATCATCACTTGTGATTGCCTCCCTTGATTCTCCATGAGGCCCTGTATACCATATTTCCCTTCTTCCTTACTCAGTGTTTTTCTCAGTATTTTTCCCCCTAAATAACTTACTCTCTGTAGAGAAGGCATGAGTGCTATCCATAGGAAGAGTTGCTTTGGAACACCAGAGACTCTCACAATTGATTGACAATTGCAATTTTTTTTCAGTTATAAGTGAATTCCTTAATAATTCTTATTATAAATCAATTCCTCAATTCAGGGTACATCTGGTTTTAGAAGAAAGCTCACGAGAAATGGCTCAGTTAGGATGATGGAGGGGTACATGTGAACAGGCTATTCACTCATCTATTTAATCATCAGCCAAATAGATGGCAGCAAGTTTATTTTGTTCTTTTTCCAAAAGACCAATAAGGCTATTTCATTTTTGCCATTTATTTTTTCCATTTAAATCTACATGATGGAGGAGAGAGTAAAGATATGCAAATAAGTTTGCTGGAAGATTCCTATAATTTGGATCGACTCAGCTGCGTGGAAGAGAGATTTTTTACTTATTAATTTGATTTATTGTTATTGTAGAGGTGATGTACAGAGAGGTTGCAATGACATGAGTCTGGTAATGAGTACATTTCCTTTTGTAGAGTGTCTTCTGTTCGCTCATTCTTTCCCAACCCCTCCCTCTCATCTGTACCTATAAGTTGCATAGTTCATTTTCATCAGTGTCCAATAAGTGCTTTCTCTTTTTCCATAAATTGCAGTTTGTTTCCATATGTACATTATTTTTTCTATATATGAAGGGGCACTTGGGCATTGTACATTTGAATTGTTCTCCTAAGAGTAGCCTCTCTTGGTCTCACTGTGAGTGTCTAGAATCCTGTAAACTATTATCAGATCCCAGTGCATTTTAGATCTAACTTCTGCATTTCACAGAGAAGATGTGCTGTATGTCTCTCAGAGCTTGGCTTACCTTACTTAATGATTTGTTCTAGTTCCAAAAGACACCCGCAAACCCATGTTCATGGCCACACTATTCACAATATCCAAGATACAGAAACAGCCTAGAGGCCCCACAATAGATGAGCGGATCAAACAAAAAATGTGGTACCTAAACAGAATGGAATTTTCCACAGCCATTTGGAAGGTAGAGATTGTATTTTGTTTGTAACCAGTCCTGAGAAAGAACCATGTGGATGTCTTAATAAAAATTGTCCTCAATCTGTGTTAAATTTAGGCCAGAAAAGGACCAATGTTTACCATTTAAGAGAATCCTTTGTAAGCAAAGATTCTTGTTGGCTTTCTTGCTCTCAACTTGAAAAGCCAAGTACTGGTGGTTTGGGATTATGTAAAATATGTAAGAATATAATTTTCTTTAGCTCTTGATTATGTGTCATTAATCACATTGGTTACTAAGAACTATCATGGTGTGTGTGTGTGTGTGTGTGTGTGTGTGTGTGTGTGTGTGTGTGTGTGTGTGACTGAATGGATCCTGCGGCTTGAACTCAGGCCTGAGTTCTGGCCCTGAGCTTTTTTATTGCTCAAGGCTAGCATTCTACCACTTGATCCACAGGGCCACTTCCTGCTTTTTGGTGTTAAATTAGAGAGAAGACTCTCATTGGGGTCTTTTCTGCCCAGGCTGTCCTTGAACCACAATCCTCAGATCTCAGCTTCCTGAGTAGCTAGGATTACGACCATAAGCCACCGGCATCTGGCTCCAAGATATTCTGACTTTATAAATCACTTATTTTCTCTTCTACAATTAAGTCCAGGGAGGGGCAGAGATGCCAGGAGGGAGTGGCAGAGATGGGTATAGAAATTGGTCTTACAATTGGCTTAGAAATTGGAATAAACATCAAGGAAAGATTGGGGGACAAATCACTCGATATTGAAAACTGGAGTTCTGAGGATTAGACACTTACCATAGTACTCTCATTGGTAGGCTTCTGGGAAACTGAGAGAAGGCAAGAAATATTTTGCAACATTTCTCAGAGACTAAGAAGGCTCCCCAATGAGACCAATGGCTTCCTTACAGGGGAAGTAGAGTGAGAAGGATAGACCCAAATCTTCTCTTAATTACCTTAATTGAATGCACCTGGGAATTCATTGAATGACAGTAATGACAGGTGTTTACTCTCTCTCTCCAACCAGGGATGAGAACAAGTAGCAGCTGACAGGAGATGAGGCAGGTGCAGAAGGTCTATATGCATATTATGCGTGCATGTGTATACATACTGACTAGCTGAGATTATAGACATGAACTACCTAAAAGGGAAGGAGTTGTTGAAGGGGAGGCTGGACCTGAGAGGTCATTGGGATAATTCAGGAAGGATGTGATGCTGACCCACAGTAGCTGCAGGAGAAAAGACAGACAAAGCTCCCTTTTTGTGTGTGCTCAAGGAAGAGATAGCAAGATAACAGCAAAGATCTCAGCTGTGGTAGAGCCCTCATCCGTTCTCATTTAGCTAGTGTGAGGATGCTAGTATTTGATCAGTATGATCAAAATATTGATGGGTATTTGATCAAATACCCCTCTGAATCCTAAGCAGTCACTTTACTTAAGTCTAGTGATTGGGAATCTATAAAGAAGCATAAAAGGCCAAGCTCCAGTGGCTCATGCCTGTCATCTTAAATACTTGGGAGGCTGAGGTCTGATGATTGCCGTTCAAAGCCAGCCTAGGCAGGAAAATCTATGAAACTCAGTAAAGTACTAAAAAAAGCTGGAAGTGATGCTGTAGCTCAAGTCTAGAGTGCTCACCTTGAGCAAAAGAAGCTCAGACAGTGCACCCAGGCATATAAGAAGCTATGAGCTCATTAATCTGAATTATATGGAGGAAGAGCTTTTTTTGCACATCTGAGGTAGCCAGCTTCTGGACTATGCTTCCACCATGTAATGAACCAAGCAGGTGCTGGTGGCTCCCTCCTGTCATCCTAGCTGCTCAGGAGGCTGAGATCTGAGGATCAAAGTTCAAAATTAGACAGAAGGAAAGTCTGTGAGACATTTATTTCCTGTTAACCACCCAAAAACCAAAAGTAGAGCTGTGGCTTAAGTAGTAGTGGGGCAGCCTCAAGTAGAAAAATGGAGTCAGAAGCCTTGAGTTCAAGACACAGTACTAACAAAATAAAGTAAAGGAAGGTAAGAAAGGAGTGAGGGAGAGGGGATTAATCCCACTGGGTTTCCTTGTTACACATGGATTCAAAGTGATCATGGATGAATAATTACCCATAGATAATCAGGAGTGTTCCAGGCGGTACTAACTTTTCTGTCGCTAGAAGGCAGTGTTTCCAGATGCTGGAATTACCCAGGCAACATTGTGAAATCCTGTAGAGCACACATCAGAACTAGGTCCACTATTTGCTCATTGCTGATTTGCATCAATTTAAACCAAGTATTCCTTTTTAAAATGGGGTTCCTAATTATACAGTAGTTTTGAGCAACAACAAAAAAACTATGAAAGTCTCCCCAAAGGGGAAGCTAGATAGTCTTACTGAATGATCTTTCACAATAAAGTCTGCCAGATGTCCTGAGTTGAGAGCCCCTACTCAACTTCTCACTCACCACTCCTCACACACAGGAAAGTTTGGAGCATTCTAGCATCCTGGCTAGGTAGATGTTTTCTTTGGGGCATCCATGGACAGTTAGTTCATTGACATGAACTCCTTTCAAAGACACAGATCCTGAACGTTTCTACCTTTCTACAATTGGTATCTAATTCTAAAATAGAAAGAGACTGGGAAAAGTTGTGTGTGTGTGTGTGTGTGTGTGTGTGTGTGTGTGTGTGTGTGTGTGTGTGTCTGTTTTAGCTTAGGCTGGGCACAAGTGCCTCACACTTATAATCCTAGCTACTCAGGACGTTAAGATCTGAGGATCATGGTACAAAGCCAGCCCAGGCAGGAAAGTCCCTGAGACTCTTACCTTAAATTAACCATCAGAAAATCCAAAAATGGAGCTGTCATTCAAGTGGTAGAGCACTGGTCTTGAGCAA
The DNA here is from genome assembly GCF_023159225.1 of Perognathus longimembris pacificus. Classification (NCBI taxonomy): domain Eukaryota; kingdom Metazoa; phylum Chordata; class Mammalia; order Rodentia; family Heteromyidae; genus Perognathus; species Perognathus longimembris. Next base: position 44,672,379 of record NC_063178.1, read on the forward strand.
GAAAGCTCAGGGACAGCACCCGGACCTTGACTTTTAGCTCTAGGATTAACACACACACACACACACAGAGAGAGAGAGAGAGAGAGAGAGACAGAGACAGAGAGAGACAGAGAGACAGAGAGAGACAGAGAGAGTTCAGTGAGTTCAGAAGTAGTGCTGTGACTCAAAATGATAGCCTTAAGCAAAAAGAAGTTCAAAGATAGTGCCCAGGTCCTGCATTCAAGCTCTATGACCACCAAAAACAAGTACCCACACATAAATGTTGAAGATGTTTTAGTCTGTGAGCCCTGGGGCTTCCCATTGAGTGACATTCACATTTAGAGGTAAGGCCCCCTGGTTTCCTGCAGCTTCCTGTCAACTTCCCATAACATCTGGCTTCTTCTTTTCTGGTCTCCTGCCTGGGACTTTGTGTTTGAGTTCTGTCCAGTCAGATTCCTGAAGATTAAGCGATGACTTGGGGTGAGATATATCCAGAAAAATCCCCTTTGCTCATAGTCCTATTACTTTCGTTCTTTTTTTTTCATTTTCATTGTGTCTTCATAAATCCTTTGTGAATTGGGTGCTGGTGGTTCACACCTATAAGCCTAACAACTCAGGAGGCTGAGGTCTGAAGATCTTGATTCAAAGCCAGCAGAGGCAGCAAAGTCTATGAGACTTTTCTCTTCAGTGAACCACCAAAAAGCTAAGAGTGGAGCTGTGCTCAAATGGTAGAGCACCAACCTCGAGTGAAAAAGTTAAGAGACAATGCCCAGACCCTGAGTTCAAGGGCATTACTGGTATAAAAATTAAAATCTTTTGTCCTCTATCTGGTTCAATTTTTAAATTCTATCTGGAAGAGGATACATTTGATAAAATCTTTACTATACAGATTAGAACATGACTCAGTATCACTAGACTGTAAGATGAGCCAGACAAAACAGAAATAATGGCTTACAGAAATTATGTCTCTGAGACACAGACATAAAATCTAAACCTTCTAGCCACTTTTTGTAAAAATAATTTCATTAGTGTATTTTCTTAAAATAAATTGAGTTAACATGACACCATTAAGATATTTTCCATTGTTTCTACATTAAATCAGTAGTATGGCTAATGGATTTTCAGCACAGCCTAATTTAGGTGCTAAATTTTCAACAATTTAAAAGAAATATTGTACTATAAAACCATAATTAAGTTCAATAGAAATCTCTATAAAGTTCTCATTTTATTTTATTTCCTTTCCTGTGTGAGGCTTGAACTCAGAGCCTAGAAGCATGTCCCTGAGCTCTTTCAGGTAAGTCTAGACTTCTACAGCTTCACTTTTGGTTTTGTGGTGCTTAGTTGGAGATAAGAGGCTACTGTTTTACCTGTTTGTGTCTGCTTTCAACCTTCATCCTCAGATTTCATCCTCCTGTGTAACTAGGATTATAGGCATGATCCACCAGCTGAGGGCCTTGTTTAAAAGTTTAAAGATAAGTGAAGATAAAACAAAACTAAATTCAGTGACATATCAAATATCCCCAACACATGATTATTGGTTGCCATCTTGGACAACATAGGCTTGGATGATAAGAAAGGATTATTTTTTTCTGCTAAGAAAAGAAGCTTTGCTAGTTGACTGAAGTATAATCTTACAGAAATTAAAATCTTATTTGCATGTAATCACCGTTCATTTAGGAAATGAAAGAAATGAACTATGCCTTTTAATATTTTAATAGCTACAGGGAGAATAGTTTCCTGCATGGGAGGATGAGTGTGGGAGGATTGTGATTTGAGGACAACATGGGCAGTAAAGTACTGTAGACATTAATTCCATGGAGTCAGGCAGATCTTGACTTGGGCACGTGCCAGGGTGGGAAGTGAGACCCAAGGCTAACAGCCACCAGAGAGAAATTTGGGCAGGCAGGCTGGGAAGTATCACCCAATACCCAGGAAGCACAAGCCCCTGAGTTCAAACTCCATCATAGTGGGAAAAAAATTCTCCCACTTTACAAAACTCTACGGCTAATGGCAAAGCCCAATTAGGTTGCATAATGTATCATTTGTGTGTGAAATGTGTCAACAAATTATGATTATTTTTAACTTCTTTTAACTTCTTTTTTTTTTTTTTTGCCAGTCTTGGGGCTTGGACTCAGGGCCTGAGCACTGTCCCTGGCTTCTTTTTGCTCAAGGCTAGCACCCTGCCACTTGAGCCACAGCGCTGCTTCTGACGGTTTTCTGTATATGTGGTGCTGGGGAATTGAACCCAGGGCCTCATGTACATGAGGCAAGCACTCTTGCCACTAGGCCATATCCCCAGCCCCAAATTATGATTATTTTAATAGACCACATTGTTCCTTCCATGAATTTGTCCTTTGGGGATTCATATTTAATAATATTCTGGCTGTAAAATCCCTCTGTGAAAGTGTTCTCTTTTTCTTTCTTGTTGACTAAATAATTAGAATGATGATGTTGATGGTTTAAAAAGTGATTCTTTGGTATTATGGTTACAGTTGCCTCCACTCCCAAGACAGTAGAGTGCTTGCATTGGCTGATGTAAAATTCCAACTCGGTGAAAGAGTTGCTTTCTCATAACTGGTGATTGACAGCCTAGAAAATAGAGCCATAAACTCAAAATTTCCTCTACCACCTTTTAGATGGTAAACATACCCTGAAATTCTTGCCTGTATTATTTAATTTCTTTTTTCTTTTATTATTATTATTAATTAATTTCTGCAATTTAACGTCTGTGATTTAATGACTCATTGAATGGCTTATAAGTTTTGTTGTTATATCTGACAAGTTCTACTTATGCGGAATTCCATCGACCTCTGTCTGAACGAAGTGGATAATGAGTAACACCCACAAAGCAAAATCGGAAGAACCCAGGATCTCAGTGTAGGAATCTTTGAAGATGCCCGCAGACAGTAATGTTACCTTGCATCATCTAGAGAGGGCCCAAGTGCTATGCAAATGCAGGGGTGGGCTCCCACGTATGGATGTGGAATCTGGGGCATCCAGAAAGATGAGATATGGGCGCAGAATGGCACTATTAGACAAAGAAAGGCACTTAGGTCATGGAAGAGGAGAGGGAAACATTGGGGCAGTACAGGGGTAAACTTAATCAGCATATGAATAGATTTTACATATATAACATTTGAACATATATTTACATAGATATATATTACCTCTATATCCAATATATACAGTATATAGTACATATATAGACTATATATTACTATATATAATACACATAGTCTGTACTTACTATATACTATATACAGTTTATATTGTACATGGTATATACATACAGTGTATACATAGTATGTGTTTATATATAGCATATATAAATACATTTTATACACATACTTATGTACTTTACAAATGATATACCATCTATATTACAATCTATTAAGATAATATGTAGCATAATATAGTATATATTATATATAACAGTAGTATAATATACATACTGTATATAATATATACTATAATATATAAAAATATAGTATAAAATATATAATACCTAAAATAATAATGGAATATATAATAATATATAATATAGTTTATATTACATGTATAGTAAATATAGCAGTATGCTATTTATAATATATAGATAGTACATTGTGTATTTATAGCATACAATACTAGATACATACTATCATATTTACAGTGTATATATAGGATATATATGACATACACATTATATTATAAAGATAGTATAGTGCATATAGTATATACATACAATACTGTAATATGTAGTATATAGTATTTTTGTACTATACTGTATAGCCCTGCATATATGAGATATATAATATAGTTTACAAATTATATATACTAACACTATACTATATACTACATGCTATGTGTACATAAGTACTATACATGTGATAGATAGTATATGGGGAGTATACTGCTACCTGTATACTATATATACTATTTATTCAATACACAGTATACTCTGTACACTATGCATATAATATATACTATGTGCTGTATTATATATTGTTATATATTGTACTATTTTATATCATGTATTATAGTTTTATATTACATTGTATATATGTTGTATGGTACATGTTATATATTTATATATTAGATATAAATATAATTAAACCCGCTCTTCTCTATAAGTGATAACCATAACAGCAATGTTAGAAGACTTCTGAGATTGCCTCTTTCAAGTCTATTTTGCACAAGCTCACTGCTGTAGGAAAGAAAAATATGACTCAAAATTCTCATATTTATTCTTACATTACTTAGTTTTACATGTATTAACGTTTTGAGAGAGAGAGAGTGAGAGAGAATGTGTGTTGTGTGTGTGTGTGTGTGTGTGTGTGTGTGTGTGTGTATGTGCACTGGTCCTTAGGTTCAAACTCCAGGCCTGGGCACTCTCCTTAAACATTTTCTCTAAAGGCTAGTTCTCAGTCACTTGAACTATAACTCCACTTTCAGCTATTAGTGGTTAATTGGAAAGGCTCATGACTCTCCTTCCCTTGGCTGTATTCTAACTGTGATCCTACATCTCAACCTCTTGAGTACCTAGGATTAGAGGTGTGAACCACAAGCACCTGTCAACTTCCCCAACTTAAAAAAAAATTATTTGGGGCTGGAGATATGGCCTAGTGGCAAGAGAGCTTGCCTCGTATACATGAGGCCCTGGGTTCAATTCCCCAGCACCACATATACTGAAAACGGCCAGAAGTGGCGCTGCGGCTCAAGTGGCAGAGTGCTAGCCTTGTGCAAAAGGAAGCCAGGGATAGTCCTCAGGCCCTGAGTCTAAGGCCCAGGACTGGCCAAAAAAAAAATTATTTGTATAATTTCTTAATTATCTTTAAGTAATCATATAAAGGTTTTAAATTCAACATGTCAGTTTATGAATACAAGGCATCCTGAACAATGTCACCCCTTCCATCATTCTCCCCATCTCTCCCAACCCCACCCCTGGCTTATATAGCATTGTGTGTGTGTGTGTGTGTGTGTGTGTGTGTGTGTGTGTGTGTGTGTGTAATTTATTGAACCATGTTTCTTTTCCTTCAGAGACGCTTCAGTTATTGTTTTGTTTCATAAATACAGTACATTTAAAACATTCTTCATGTACTGTTGAATATTTGCTTCCATGTTTTGGGACAGAGTTTTGGGCTGAGAAGATTGAGAAAACCAAGTATATAATTCCACTAAACCAATATGTAAGTTCCCTCCGTAGGGCAGTTGGACCTTCCAGTATTCCATCCGTTAAATTTTTTTGGAAGGGCTCTGCACATGTGCAAATTGCCACCCCATATATTAAGCATATGGCTGAGATGCAATCTGTGTGCATGAGGCCATAAGTAGGAGCTTATTGCCCAGGCCAAGGGCACAAGGTGTTCCACTGCACACATGCCTCAGTTTCCTTAGAACTGACCTACAAGTGTTGTAACTGACCACACAAATGAGGTGGCACAGGAGGAGCCAAGGCTTGGGAGAGTTGAACAGGTGCCTGCATTCTTTCTGTGGATGTGGCAGTATTAACATTTAGATTAATTTCTCATGGCATTGGTGTTATTGGATTTCTCTTCTCTTGCCTACTCTATAACCATGGTAACTACTGAGGTCTCCAGTGAACCTCAGAAGTAGAAAGGATGTTTGCAGAGGAGGACTACATGCATTCTATCTATCCTCAACACTCCTGCACAGACCCATTTTCTGTTCAGAATAGAAATGCATTTGTAAAGGTGTTAGCCTTGACATTCCCAGGACCTTGAAATAGCATTATATTCCTCCAGGTCTCTAAATGGAGCAACATCTTGGCTAGGTCAGAGATAGAACCACAATGATACATATGAGACCAAGTTTTGTCCTCTCTCTCTCTCTCACTCTCTTTCTCTCTCCCTCTCCCTCTCTCCTTTCTCCCCTTCCTTCCTTCCTTCCTTCCTTCCTCATTCCTTCCTTCTTTCCTTTTTTCCTTCTTCCCTCCCTCCATCTTTCCTTTTCTTTTGTGCCAGTACTGGATGAAAACAGCCATCTCAGAAGCCCCGTGGATACAGTCAGGTACAGCAACATGAGTTTCTTGTCAGCAAGGGGCTGACAGAACCACCTCTCCCATGGGAGAGGGAGAAATGATGCTTTTGTTTATGTAGGGGGCGATTTCCTAACCTAGTGGAGCTAAGGTCCAGGGATTCATGTGGGGCATGGGAACGGGGGATTTTGTTGCAGTGGGTTAAGATTTGTGGCAGCTGCCTGGATAGTAGATAAGGGAGCCTGCTGTTTGCAATTGTGGCAGTGACTGACCAAATGGAATGTTACTTCAAGGTGAGAGGAGGGGAGGCACTGGGGATCAGCCGCCTGCTGCAAAAGAACACTTGGTGGGCAAATGGGAGGAAAGGTCCATGCCAGGCTAACACTGCCGATTGAATTCAGGGCCTGGCCACTGTCCCCTAGTGTTTTTCGCTCAAAGCTGGCACTTTCCCACTTGTTCCCCAGCTCTGTTTTAGCTTTTTGCTGAATGGCAAATCAGAATCTCATTGACTTACTATGTGGGCTAGCTTCAAACTAGTATCCTTATGATGTAGGTTATGGCCGGAAGCCTTGAAGAAGTAACACCTTTTTGTACCCCAAGGAAAAAAAGCCTGACCCCAGAACTGTTGTTTGCTCAAGCAGGTTTAGCAAAAAGCTATTTGCTCAGCAGCTTCTTAAAAACAAAAGTCCCCCAAAATGTTCCAGCCTCCCAGTATTTAGGGGAGTAAGTCTACATTTACGGCTCTGTTTTGCTTCTGTATATGCTTTTAAAACAAAGCATTGCTTGCCAGAAAGGATGTGAAATTTGTCTTTAAAAGACTTAACTCTGAGGTGCTTTGGGATGCACAATTTGGGAAGTCTATGTGCAGCCGCAGGCCTGTGAAGGCAACAATAGACTCCTATGATGTGGCTTATTAACTGTGGCATCCTCTGTTTTCTTGCTGATTAAGTTACAGCTCAGAGAGCTCAGCCTCCTGAGTAGCTAAGATTACAGGTGGGAGCCACATATGGGATGTGGCCTACAAGGCCTACAAAGCCTTGGCACACCCCACTGAGACACGGGGTCACACAGACAGATGAATGGACAGATAGGATGTGGCCTACTGTGCATTTGCAAACCCCACTGACCCTACCATGGCTGTGACACACATGGACGGGTGGATAGAGGGATGGGCTGTGGCCTACAAAGGCTTGGCACACAACACTGGGGCATGGGCATGCATGTGCAGATGGAGATACAGATGGGCTGTGGTCTACAAGGCATAGGAAATTGGCACACCCCGCCAAATCACTTATGCCCATGGAGAGATGGACAAAAAGACGGGATGTGGTCTACACAGTGCATGAAGCCTTGGTACACAACACTGAGACTCAGACACGTGCAGGGGGACAATCAGACCCCATGACAGTGGCCTACAGAGCCTTGGCACATCCCATGGAGAGACAGAGACGTGAGCACAGATGGACGGATGCCATGACCATGGCCTACATGAGCCCCTGTGGCTCTGGCCTGTGCACATGGGTCCTTGCAGCTGTCTCAGCCCCAAATGGATTTTCCTGCCCTCAGTGTACATCTGGCTGCACCTCAGGAGGAGCACTGTGGACCGAGTCCAGCTGGCATGTTCAGTGTACATGGAGGTGGAGCCATCAGGGAGGAGGGGGAGGGTTCGTGGGTGGTAATCGACAGAAGAGGAGGATGAGAGTGATGGCATCCATGTTTTGGGCAAGGGGGAGGTCGTGAAGATGTGGTGTCATGTGGTGGTGGCAGGGGGCAAGGGGCATGCGATTGTGGTGTGGATGCTGCCCAATGGGCGCTTGGTGATAGGCTTGAGTGGCAGAAGCCTAGACTGGGGGGCCCAGACAGTGGAGGTACAGATAGTGGAGGACGAGACCAAGGAGACCATAGAGGCTGAGACCAGGGAGACCATGGAGGCCCAGACCACGGAGGTTCAGACAGTGGAGGCCTAGACACTAAAGCCCAGACAGTGGAGGCCAAGATATTGGAAGCTGAGACCAAGGAGACCATGGAGGCTGAGCCCACAGAGGCCCAGACATTGGAGCCAAGACCGTGGAGACCATGGAGGTTGAGACCAAGGAGACAATGGAGACCGAGACCAGAGAGGCCCAGACCATGGAGGCCCAGAAAGTGGAGGTCGAGACTATGAAGGCCAAAACCATGGAGGTGTGGACCATGGAGGCCAAAACCAAGGAGACCATGGAGGCTGAGACCATGAAGGCCCAGACAGTGGGGGCCAAGACCAGGGATACCATGGAGGCCGAGACCAAGTCGACTACAGAGGCCCAGCCTTGGAGGCCCAGACCATGGAGGTCCAGACAGTGGAGGCAGAGACTTTGAAGGCCAAAACCAAGGAGGCCAGACCATGGAGGCCGGAGCCACAAACACCAATACCATGAAGGCTGAGACCATGGAGAGCGAGATCTTGAAGGCCGAGACCTAAAAGGTCAAGACCATGGAGGCCCAGAAAGTTGAGGCCAAGGCCATGGAGGCCGAGACCTTGGAAGCCCAGGCAGTGAAGGTTGAGACCACAAAGCCCGCAAACACCAAGACCGTGGAGGCCGAGACCACGAAGTCTGAGACCACAGAGGCACAGACATTGGAGGCCCAAACCTTGGAGGCCCAGACCTTGCAGGCCCACACAGTGGAGGCCCAGCTCTTGGAGACCCACACAATGGAGGCCCAGGCCATGGAAGCCTGGCCCTTGGAGGCCCAGGCAACAGAAGTCCAGGCCATGGAGTCTGTGTGGCACTCTGTGACGGAGGCCAGCACCTCCACCTCCATGCCACGCACCCCTCAGAATTGGGCTGGTTTCACTGTGTGACCCGCACAGGGTCAGCCACAGCCCGCCGTGCCCACTGCCTCCTTGTCCTCCCTCAACCCCAACTGAAGGCCCAAGTGAAGGCCCAGATGGGGGAGGCCCGGATGGTGGAGGCCAGGTTCACCTTATGCCTGCCCTGTGTGGCCCGGCTGACCCAGTCCCCCACGTGGCATTGATCCTTTGGAATGGCCACATCCTGGCCACCATGGCCAACACTTCCCATGCTTCAGTTGGACCAGATGGGACCCTGACCATTGAGGATATCCGCGCTGGGAATGGAGGGTGCTATGCGAGCTTGAGCGCCAAAGGTGTGGGCCAGGCCCAGCGTGACATGGAGGTCGCCGTGGAGGCCCACCAAGTGAAGGCCTAGGGCAGAGGATCGAGGGTGGAGGCTTGGGATGGAAAAGTGGATGCCCAGGCTGAAGGATTGAGGGTGAAGGCCCACAGAAGGGATGCCTTGGGTGGAGGATCCAGGCTGGATGCCCGGGACAGAGAAGGATTGAGAGTAGAGGCATGGGGTGGAAAGATGGAGGCCCAGGACAGAGAATGATCAGAGGTAGAGGCCCACAGAATGGAGGCCCAGAACAGAGGTTCGAGGGTGGAGGCCTGGGATGGAGGAGGACCGAGGGTAGAGGCCCAGGATGGAAAAGTGGAGGCCCAGGAAGGAGGAGGGTTGAGGCTCGAGGCCCAGAATGGAAAAGTGGAGACTCGGGATGGAGGAGGATCGAGGGTGGAGGCCCACAGAATGGATGCCCAGAACACAGGATCAATGGTGGAGGCCCCAGACAGAGGAGGATTGAGGGTGGAGGCCTGCAGAATGGAGGTCTGGAATGGAGGATCAAGGTTGGAGGCCTGGGATGGAGGAAGATTGAGGTTGGAGGCTTGTGATGGAAAAGTGGAGGCCTGGGTCAGAGAATGATCAAGGGTGGAGGCCCACAGAATGGGGACCCAGAACAGAGGATCGAGGGTGGAGACCTGGGGCTTTGACCGAGGGTGGTGGCCCAGAGGAACTGAGGCCATCGTGGGTTTGAGGCCTGGGGGCTCCGGCCTGAGTGGTGCGCCGACATTCTGGCCCCGGTGAGAGGCTGCCACTTGGGCTCCACCACCTCAGCCTCCACCACTCTGGCCTCCACCCCTATGGCATCCACCACCCATTGCCATTGGCCTTTGAGGAGGAGGATGGGTCATCTGACTCAGTTTCCGCTGTGGGAGGCCCAGGAAATGAGTCCCCACAGGTGCCCCTGGGAATGGCCTCCACATCTGGGGACCCCAAGTCCATGGCCTAAACTCCTCCAGCCTCCCTTCCCCATCTGACTCTACAATTCCAGCCTCCACATCTGGGGCCTCCATGCCTCCGTCCTCCATACCTCTGGCTTCCATTTCCTCTGCCTTCATTCCCCTGGCCTTCACATCTGGGTCTCCATTCCCCCAGACTCATTGTCTCCAGCCTCGACCTCTCAAACTTCCATTCTTCTGGCCTCCACGCCTGCAGCCTCCATGACCTTGCTTTCCTGGTCTTCCCTGCACGACCCCACCCCCGGCAGTGCCCTGCCTCAGTTTCCCTACACTCGTGGCCCAGCCCCTGGCTGCTGTGACTGTGTCTAAGGACGCCAACGTCACCCTGCCCTGCACAGCTGCTGGACACACCTTGCCTCGTATGAAATGGACCAGGCTACACACAGTGGGTGCCTCAGTTTACACCCTTTTCCCTCCCTTCCCTTCCGGGAAAGGTGGAAAGGACGGAGGTCAGAGGGCACGGGGAGGGAGGTGGACAGGGGAATGGGGGGAGTGTCCCTGGCTCTACTGGCTGGCTCTCTCTCTCTTCCTGATGGGTTTGTCCTGTCCATTGTCTGTCTCCCTGTCTGTCTTTCTGTCTGTGTGTGTGTCTCCTTGTCTCTAAGTCTGTCTGATTTGTCTCCCTGTCTGTCTCTGTGTCTGTCTGTCTCCCTGTCTGCCTATCTGTCTTTCTGTTTGTGTGTCTGTCTCCCTGTCTCTGTGTCCATCCAATCTATCTCTGTGTGTGTGTCTTTCTCCGTGTGTGTGTGTATGTGTGTCTGTCTGTCTTGCCTGTGTCCCTCCCTATGTCTTTCTGTCAGACAGTCCATCAGTCTGTCTGTCTCTTTGTCTGTCTCCCTGTGTCTATTTGTCTCGGTGTCTGTCTGTCTGCATGAGTCTCTGTCAGTCTGGTGATCAATTTGTCTGTCTGTCTGTCTGTCTGCCTATCTGTCATCTGTGTCTCTGTCTGTCCATCTGTGTATCTGTCCGTCTGCCTCCCTGTGTCTCTGTCTATCTATTGATTGATATGTCTGTCTGTCTTTGTCTGTCTCTTGGTCTGTGTGTCTGCCTGTGTCTCTGTGTTTGACAGTGAGTTCATTTGTCGGTCCATCTGTGTATCTGTCCATTTGTGTCTGTCTGTCTGTCTCCCTGTCTCTCTGTCTATCCCACAATTGATCTGCCTGTCTGCCTGTCTGTCTGTATGCGTGTGTCTGCTTTTGTCTCTGACTCTATGTTGGTCTGTCTGAATCTCAGCCACTGTGTTTGTCTGTGTCTCTCTGTCTTTCTGTCTGTCAGTCAGGCTGTCTGTCTGAGGGCCAATCTGTCCATGTGCCTGTCTATATTGAGGTCTATCTATCGCTCCATGTATCTCTGTCAGCCTGAAGATTGATCTGTCTGTCTGCCTGTCTGTGTATCCATTATCTGGACTTTTGTGTCTGTCATCTGTATGTCTGTCTCAGTGTCTGATAGTCTGTCTATCTCTGGATCTATCTGTCTGACTGTCTATGGGTCTGTCTGTGTCTCTGTCTGATGATGGATCTGTCTGTGTGCCTCTGTGTCTGTCTCTGTGTCTGTGTCTGTCTGTCTGTGTCTCTGTGCCCTTCTGTCTGTCATTCAGTCAGTCAGTCGGTCTGTCTGTGTGTTTGTCTGTCCGAGCATGTGTCTATCTATCTGTCTGTCTCTCTGTCTGTGTCTGCATCTGTCTCTGTCTCTGTGTCTGTCTATCTGAATATCGCTTGTTCTATCTGTCCATGTCTGTGTGTCTGTGTCTTTCTGTCTGTCTGTGTCTCTGTTGGTCTGTGGACGGATGGACGTGTGGACACCCAATGCATGTGTGTCCGTCCCTCCGTCCATCCTCCCGTTCTTCTGTCCATACACACCCCCCCACTGCATGCAAGGTGCTGACCCCTCACGCCTGCTCCCTGTGCCTCTCCATCCTCCCTGATGGCTCCCTCGTCCTGCATGGGGCCTGAGCCCAGGATGCCAGCGACTATAAGTGCATGGCCACCAACCACCACAGCCAGGCCTGGGCCCATGCTGCCCTGGGCCCATCTGGGGACACAGTGGTGGATGACATCAAGGACACCACCATAGACACCATGGACACCACAGACACCACCATAGACACAGTAGACGCCATAGACATGACCATGCATGCTGCTGGTGTCATAGACAATGCCATAGACACCATTGATGCCATAGACACCACTGTGGACGACGTGGACACCATCAAAACCACTGTGGACACTGTGGATGCCATAGACATGAACGTGGATGCCACCACACACAACATGGATGCCACCAAGGATGCCGTAGGAGTCACAGATGATGCCGAGGACACCACGGATGCTGTGGATGCGACCATGGACCCCATGGAAGCTGTGTCACAAACATCAGCATGGATGCCGTAGGTGTCACAGACAATGCCATGGACACCTTAGTAAACACCATGGACACCTTAGACATGACCATGGATGCTATAGGAGTCACAGATGATGCCAAGGACACCATTGACACCAGTATGGATTCTTTGGACACCATAGGTGTCACAGATGTGACTGTGGACGTCACTGCACACAACATGGAGGCCACGAAGGACACTGTAGGAGTCACAGACGATGCCGAGGATGCCAGAGGTGCTGGGAACACCACCATGGGCCTCATGGAAGCTGTGGGTGTCACAGGTAACACTGTGAACACCTTAGACATGACTATAGTTACCGTATGAGTCACAGACGATGCCCAGGATGCGTGGTCACCACGATCGACACAGTGAGTGTCACAGTTGATTCCGTGGACACTAGGGATGCTGTGGATGCCATAGACACCACCATGAATGCTGTGGAGGCCGTGGGTTTCACAGACCCCAACAGGGCTCCCATCCCTGGCCCTGCATGGCTGTGGTGTGAGGTAACGGTGGCAGCAGTGGACATGGTCATGTTGGAGCGCTGTGTATCCCGGTGCATCCCATTCCCCCTTGTTCCTGTGTGGTGGATGATTCTGAACAGCTGCACATGGCACTGGGCCCCGCTGGCCAATGGGCGCTTCCGGCTGCACGTCAACCACAGCTTGAGCATCATGCTTGTCACCCCTGTGGACCGTGGGGTCTACTGGTGAGTGGCAGAGGCTGGCGTGGGGCTGGAGGACTGGCTACAGGTCACCTGACTACCACCCGTGATCCACACAGCCAGGGCAGAGACAGTGGCAGCCACGGCTGGGCTGGGTCTGAACATCCATCGCTCCACATGGGCCATGGCCCTATGAGCGATCATCCAGTGGGTCCTCCCCAACAGATCCCACCTGAGTGCTCCCAGATGTCAATAGCTGGGGACATCCTCGTCTTCCCCAATCGCACGCTATCTGTGCGGTGGCTTCCATGAACGATGCGGGGCAATATGAGTGTATGGCTTCCAACACTGTGGGCATGCCCCGCAGGATGGTCACAGTGGATGTCAGGACCCAGCCCCACGCGGAACAGCCCAGGGTGCAGGCCGGGCACATGGCACATATGTGTGTCACACATAGGGCAAACCTGAGGTTGTACTGCCACTCGTGGGGTGACCCAATGCCAGGGGTGATGTGAAGGATGCCAGACAAATGCATCCTGGAGGGAAGGTGAGGAGATGAGAAGTGGGGTGGGGTGGCAGAAATGGAGGGATGTGTCCATCCACCCTCCCACCCATCCAATGACTCACCCATCCATTGACCCATCCACCCACCCACCCATCCACCCACCCAACCACCTAACCACTCAACCCTCCAACCATCCATCCATCCACCCACCCATCCATGATCTAACTATCCATCCACCCACCCACCCACCCAGGCATCCACCCATCCACCCACCCATCCATCCATCAAACCATCCACACATCCATCCACCCACCCAACCATCCATCCACCCACCGAACCATCCATCCACCCATCCACCCACCGACCCATCCGTCCACCATCCACCCATCCATCCACCCACCCACCTACCCATCCACCCATCCACACACCCATCCATCCATTCATCTGACCCACCTGTGTTGGGGGCTGTCCTTCCCCCCCAGCCCTGGGACAATGGGAAGGAGCCCCTCCCACCTCCCAGCCTCAACAGGAAGAGAAAGCCTCCGCCCCTTGGGAGGTGAACACTTGCGTGCCACCATGATGGGGTTGTCCCACCCACAAAGGAAGTTTCGTGATGTCACTTGATGGACATGGTCCTTAGCCTATGACTGGCCCTTTGGCCAGCCCCCTTTCTTTCCCGCCATTATTTCTATATAAGTGCCTTTCCATATTAAAGTCTTTGAGACGCTTCCCACCACCGCAGCGTGTCCCTGATGCCTTCCTTTTCGCCTCCACCCTTGGTAACATGTGAGGGGACTGGGGGGAGGGGAGGCTTCAGCAACCTTTCCTCAACTTAGCACTTGCCCATGTGAGCACGCCTTTGGCCTTCCGCTGGCAGAGGGCCAGGCCGAGTGCTCTTTCACAGATTTTGTGGTTACCATTCTCCCCATGGGGGGAGAAAGGGGTCGTTCAGACCCCAACTTTCTGGCGCCCAGACGGGGGTGAATCATACGGCCGAGAAGTTCAGGGTACAGTATCCCCACAGATTGTGCTAAGTAGGGTTTTTAGAGGACGGTCCTGCCCATCCAGATGGGGCAGAAGCATGGAGACAAGACAGGCCAGACATGGTTTCGCGGGACGCGGCGCCAGAGAGTTGCCCCACCGTGGCGATTTGGCGCCAGGCGGGGGAGGGAGCAGGGCGCGCCTTCTGCAGAAACATGTCAGTGGAGCAGTGGGGCTGGAGCAAGAGGACGGCGACCCCGGGCTGGGGTCGGTTCTGCTATGCGTGCGCTGGGCCAGACGGCGGCCTGGCACCCGCAGTGGTGCTTTAGAAGCAGTGGGTGGCAGAGCGCCGGAGTGGTTTGGCGTTCGTGGGCTGAGCGTGGAGTACAGTCTGGGCTCCATGCGGCCCCGGGTTTGTGAGCTGCGTGCACTGGGGCCCGCGTGGCCTCGGGCGGCACCGGGCGTCTTTTGCGGTAGCATTTGGGCACCCGAGTGTGGCGGGCCGAGCACGGCGTGTCGGAAGCGCGGTTCCACCATGTGGGAAGCCATGGCATGGCGACGGCAGAGCTTTGGGAAGATTGCTGCTGTTTTGGCCAGGCTTAGGTGCTTACAGTGGCTGGGCGGAGCCAGCAGCTTGCCTGCGGCCCCAGCCTGAGGATGGAGTTAAAACCAAAAAAAAAAAAAAAGGCGTGGTGTGCAGTTTAGGCTCTGCAGGGCCATGGGCCGGCGTCCCCGTTGGGGTGCGCGGGCAGCAGCTGCGGCGGCAGCAGCCCGGAGTGGCTGGACTGGAGACTGTGGTTTTGAGCGGAAACTGCTTTGTGCCTGCCAATGGTCGTTAAGGTCAGAAATTCCAGGGGGGTTGGTTGAATCCTGATTTCTCTGACTTAACACACACGTGGAGCGCAATGGGGTCCACCATATGGAGGGCGGGGCCCCACCTATTCCCCCCAGGTGAGGGCCATGCCAGACTCCCCTAGGCTGGGCGGGGACTCGGACTTAAGCCTCTTTGCCTGCACATTTTCTCTCTGTGGCTGCAGGCTGGGTTAAAACCAAGGGAAAGCTTCAAACTGGGAAGCAAAACAAAATATTAAAGGGAAAAACAAAGTTTTGATACAGCAATAGGTAATTTGATTGAACTTCCATGTTTACCAGTTCAAAGATACGAAATCAACTGGAGTTTTTCTAGATGGATAAAAAAGGGTTTGCTTGTCCACTGTGATTTAAAAATTGTCATGTTAGGAGTGTGTAATTAACAGGTTTCCCTTTTGTTTTTTATTCAACCACGTGGTTATATTATGGGCAAATTAATATCATTTGCTGCTGGAATTCCAGAAAATTTAAATGGCCAATCAAAGCAATTTTAAGAGTGCTCAGGTATTTTTGTGTGTGTGTGTGTGCGCGCGCGTGTGTGGTTGTTGGTAAGAATTAAAAGCATAACAATAGGTTTTCAGCCCAATGTTCGATGCAAATAAAGGTGCCTATAAAAAATTTCCATAAGGTTCAAATATGCAACATGTGGTAAAAGTACACCAGTATGTTATTTTATATTCAGTGTGTTAAAAGTTAAATGTGCATCTAGTCTTAACAACTCTTTGGCATAAATTAAGATTTTACCTTCCCATTTTTCTCTCCTGTGTTCTCATAAACTCTCAAGGTCAAGGAATTGGAATTGCTTCATACAAATGTGACTGTTAACCTCAACTTTCCTGACCCAGGATTAATATATTGCTTTATAGGATACAGGTGGACAGATGTGCTAGCCACCTGGATGGTGGCAGCCCCTGGATACAGGAAGATGCCACCACAGTCTGTTCCCAAACTGCCTGGTTTCACTACTAATGATTCTTTGCTCTCTCTCACATTGGAAGCTGTTCGAATGATTTATGAGCCTTGTGAGGATGTAAATAGTCCCATCCTAACAGTTACTCCAGGTTAAATCACCATAGTTATGTTAGTGGTCACAGCTAGCCAGGTGAATTTTGTGATTAAGAAAGTCTTTTCACCCTGCTTAAACCAGAAGGGCATCGATATACTAGAGCCAGAAATGCTGGGAAAAATATTTAAACACCCTAACCAATCTATATAGAAATTTTGCAGGCAACCCAAAGCGAGATGTGAGTCTATCCAGAGATGCCACTGCAGCCTTGCCTAGATTTCTCCATCGCATGGCGTGGAACTTGCCAAATTGGGATGAGGGACACAGCCACTGCCGAGACTGAGGATTCCACAACGCTTTAACCCTTTGCCCTTGGTTATCATTTATCTGTGTTCTCTTTCACTTGCCAGTGGGATTCATTGGCATGATTCAAGTTGATGGCATATGAATCTCATGTTCTCTAAGTGTTATAGCAAAACCTTAACAAGCTGTTTTTGGTCAGTCTCAACGAGTTACAAATGGATTATCTCTGCTGTTTTTTCCTTGTTGCTCAATTGGAAATAAAAAAGGGCTTGTAGGACTATGACTCCCTGGATAGTTCAAAGCCAGCCCGGGCAAAAGGAAAAAATCTCTCCAAAATCCCACCTCCCAGTTAAACAGCAAAGAGCCAGATTGAGAGCTCAACCACAGAGAATGAGCAAAAGGCTGAAGCAGCACCGTGACTCAAGTGGTAGAGCACTAGCCTTGAACAAAAGTGCTCAGGGACAGTGCTCAGGCCCCGAGTTCAAACGCGGATGGGAAATGCAATTCCAGCCACAAACGTTGAAATTCCTGGGACTTAGCCAGTCCAGGAGACGGAAAGGTGGAGTGGAGTGAGAGGATAATGGTGCCATATTATCCTAAAGGGAGCTGCCTTGTTTCACCCTTTCAAAATGGATCAGAGCCGGGAAATCGAGAGAGATAATTCCTGTCCATTTTCTTCTTTTCTGCCAGTTGTATATAGGTGTATATATATATATATATATATATATATATATATATATATATATATATATATATATATATATATATATATTTGCCTCTGACTGGCTATGCCAAACCAGTTTTCTATCATTAAACACTTCTTTCAATCGTTTCTCCTTACCTGTTCACTTTACAATTGGGTTTATGCTCCAAAAGGGAACTGTTCCCGGCTTATGCCCAGGGTGTGTTCTATGGCATTCATGCCAACCAGCTCTGAGAACTTGTCAATACTTTGCCTGACCTTTTCAAAAGTGTCTTTTGACAGACTAACATCTCTTGCTGAGATCACCAATTGGGAATTTGCCATTCACAGTCGTCACCCTAACACAGGCCTGGACCCTGGAGGCACTAGCCTTGGAAACTTCTGGGTATGCCAAAGATGCAGGAGGAGCTGGAAAAAACAATAGCGCTCTCTGGCCCCAGTGACCATCCTCATGGTAATGATGGGAATTTTTGCCATCTACACCGGACTGCCAGGCTGACCAGGGGCCCTTGATTTACTTCGCCCCCTTGACAGCAGGAAGTAGCTTCAGAAGACGAGACCTCCATCCATACTCCCTGCCTGGTGGCCACCGGTGTCATAATTTTAAAAAACAAAAGGTGGGGTATTCCCCAGGATTCGTTATGCTTATGTTAATTATCAAGAAATTTTAAATCATCCCGAATCAGTGTACAGAGTACAATATATGTGTTTTTCCAGATTGGAAAATTAAACCCAGAGCACCCGCTCTGGGGAAATGTTTTCTTGTTCTCTCCAGGAAAAGGAGGACTATGTTGGACTTCTGCTCTTCCATGGAAATATGGAAAGTAGGACTGCCTACAGTAGGAGGCAACCAAGCTTCCTTTCCTTGTTTTCTTTCTAGATTCCTTCTTGAGCGTCTCATGGCTCAATGTTTTGCTGTGGTAATACTGCCTACAGCGTCACACAAAGAAACTAAATGAATTTTGCACCATGCTTCTTCCTTTCCTCTCCCCCTGCTGCTAGACTTGGGGAGTCCCTTTGGAAAGAAAATAGGAGCTGAGGGTATTGACACTCAACCCCAATGTTTTATGATAGAAATGTTTAAAAAAGTAAACGCAAAGGTTTAGCACCTTGGCTTCAATGTTTATATAAAAGAATGTTTTACTAATCACTTATGTTTGAGTTATCAGCTACTGTGAACTGCCGGGAATGCCAGAGTTTCAGCTTCTACCTCACCAGCAAAAGAGGGCTGCTGTCTGCACCTTCCTGCACTTGGCAGAAACTAGCTGAGGATTCAGACTTCTGGACATAGCCAGATGGATGGACCCTTACCTACCCCTCACCCCAGTTTTGTGGAAAGGGCCCCACAGATCTTATGTCAGCATTTGCCCTATGCCCACACTTGCCATGTGTTTACAGCATCCCCTGCTCATTGAAAAAAACAAAAAAAGGGAGATGTTGGGGGCTGTCCTTCCCCCCCAGCCCTGGGACAATGGGAAGGAGCCCCTCCCACCTCCAGCCTCAACAGGAAGAGAAAGCCTCCGCCCCTTGGGAGGTGAACACTTTCGTGCCACCATGATGGGGTTGTCCCGCCCACAAAGGAAGTTTCGTGATGTCACTTGATGGACATGGTCCTTAGCCTATGACTGGCCCTTTGGCCAGCCCCCTTTCTTTCCCACCATTACTTCTATATAAGTGCCTTTCCATATTAAAGTCTTTGAGACGCTTCCCACCACCGCAGCGTGTCCCTGATGCCTTCCTTTTCGCCTCCACCCTTGGTAACATGTGAGGGGACTGGGGGGAGGGGAGGCTTCAGCAACCTTTCCTCAACTTAGCACTTGCCCATGTGAGCACGCCTTTGGCCTTCCGCTGGCGGAGGGCCAGGCCGATTGCTCTTTCATAGATTTTGTGGTTACCATTCTCCCCATGGGGGGAAAAAGGGGTCGTTCAGACCTCAACACTCCTGCCCTCCCTCCCCCTCTCAATCCCTATGGCCACATCCATGCCTTCCACAATAGCAGTCTGGTAGTGTGCGAGGTGACTGCACAAGATGCTGACGACTACCTGTGCATGGCCCAAAAGGCTGTGGGCGATGACTACAAGGTGCTGTGGGTGGATGTGGTCATGGCGGCTCCCAGGATCCTCCACCCTGACCCCCTGCACCCCCACCACCTTCCTCCTTCTCACACTCCTCATCACCATCCACCTCTCCCCGTCCGTGTGGCCCCCAGTGGCCTCCTCCGCGTAGACTGTGTGGCCAGCAGCCTCCTGATCCCCGAGGTGTCCTGGCATCTCCCCGACAGTACCTGGGTGGCCCCCAGGGTGTGTGTCAGGAGTCTGGGGTCCAGGGCCGCCATGATGCCCAATGGGACATTGGTGGTGATGGGTGTGCGGTATGGGGAGGCCAATGAGTACACCTGCCAGGCCTGCAGCTGGGCCAGGTGGGATGAGCTGCATGTGCTTCTCCTCTTCCTCTCCATCATCACCACCATCTTCACCATCATCATCATCATCATCATCTCCATCATCTTCATCATCATCACCATCATCTTCATCGTCTCCCTCCTCCTCCTCATCATCACTATCTTCATCCTCTTCATTATCATCTCGACCATCATCATCATCTTCTTCATCACCATCGTCATCTTCATCATCTTCTTCATCACCACCATTTTCATCATCACCGTATTCAACATCCTTTCCTTCATCATCATTTCCTTCATCACCATCGTCATGATCATCATCATCATCATCTTCATCATTGTCATCATCATCATTTCCTTCATCATCATCACCATCATCATCATCACCAGCATCATCATCATCATTTCCTTCATCATCATCATCACAATCATCATTTTCTTCATCACAATCATCATCATTTCCTTCATCATCATCATCATTTCCTTCATCACTTCCTTCATCATCATCTTCTCCATCATCTTTCCTTCATCCTCCTCATCTTCTTCATCATCATCATCATCATCATCATCATCATCATCATCCTTTATCCTCCTCCTCTCCTCCTCCTTCCCCCCACCCCCCCGCCACCATCCACATCCGCTACAGTGACCCCATCACCCTGCGCTGCCCCTTACTCTGCTCGTTCTCCTCTACCTCCCCCTTGTCCTCCTCCTCTCTATCCCCATCCCCCATCACCTGTCTGATGCTGACCTGCCACCTGATGCCCTGCCCGTCCTCCCTGTCCTCCTCCAAGTACTCCATCCACCCTGACGGCCGTCTGCCCATCCTCCACATCCAGCGCACCAATGGTGGCCGCTACACCTGCCTGGTGGCCAGGGAAAGGCATGCCATGGTGGATGTCCAGGTGCTGCTGGTGCCTCCCCATATCCTGGATGGAGGGATTGAGGCCACCATGTTGGTGACGGACAAGGTCCAGGCACATGGAGAGACCAACATGGTAGTGATGGAGAAGGCCCAGGCCCTTGGAAAGACCAACATGGTGGTGGTAGAGAAGGCCCAGGGCCATGGAGAGACCAACATGGGGGTCATGGATAAGGCCCAGGCCCTTGGTGAGACCAGCATGGCGGTGATGGACATGGCCCAGGCCCATGGAGAGATGGAGACGGCCCTGGTGGTGGAGGCCCAGGCGCCACAGGGCGAGGGCCGCAGCCTGTTGCTGCGCTGCCCTATGGTTGGGTGGCCCCGTTCCTGCGTCCTGTGGCTGATGACGAGGCAGCTGGTGCTGCCCGCCAGGTACCGGGTACCTGGGCCGCCGGGTGTTGGTGCACGTGGACGACAGTCTGGAGCTTCAGGGCCTGCAGGCCAGCGAGGAGGCTGGGGAGGTGTGCCTGGCCTGCAATCTGGCCAGGGTGGCGCACAGGCCAGTCAGGGTGTGGGTGGTGGACGCCATGCCTCTGGGAATCCCTGGTTCTTGGGGTCACCCTGCGATTCCCCACAAGATGCACCCCACAGTGTGCAACCCTGTTGCAAGACACCGGAGATTTCCTGCAAGATTTCCCTGCCGGTGGTCACCACGGGTTTCCTCACAAGATACACCTCATCAACCCTGGCATCACTGCTGAAAGACACCCAGAGATTTCCTGTAGGATGCACCCCATCAACCCAGCCATCCCTGCTGCGAGACACCCAGAGATTTCCCGCAGAATGCAACCCATCGACTCAGGCGTCCCTGGCTCTGGGGGTCACCCTCGGATTCCCCACAAGATACACCCCACAATGGGCATCCCTACTGCAGGTCACCCTGAGATTTTCTGCAGGATGCACCCCATAACCCGGACATCTCTTGTTGTGGGGGTCACCCCAGGATTCCCTCAGATGCACCCCACTTCCATCCTCATCCATGAAGGCCAGATATTCTTCCTGCTCTGCCTGGCTGCCACATCTCCAGGCTCCCTGTCCTCGTCCTCGTCCTCCTACTCCCTCATCTCCTTATCCTCCTCCCTGTCATCCCCATCCTCCTCTTCCCTGTCTTCCTCCTTCTCCTCCCTGTCCTCCTTCTACTCTTCCTTCTCCTCTTCCTCCTCCTCCTCCCCATACTCCTCCTACTTCTACCCATCCTTCTCTCCGTCCCCCTCCTCCTTATCTTCCTCTTCCTACCCATTCTCCTCCTCATCCTACACCTCCACCCCATCCTCCTCCCGATCCTTCCCATTCTCCTCCTCCTCCTCCTCCCCAACCTCCTCCTCTGCTGCCTAATCCTCCCCATCTTCCCTGTCTTCCTCCTCAGTCTTCTGGCTGCTCCCCGACTGCAGAGTCCTGCGTGGTCCCCAGTGCTGGGACCACTTAGCTGTCTCACCCAATGTCTCCCTGGGAGGCATTGCCTGGCAACGTGATGGGACCCAGATGTCCTCAGCAGCCTCCAGCTCTGCTAAGCAGGATGCTATTGCCTGACAACTGCCAGAGGGGACTGGGATGTCCCCACCCCTCCATCACCATGGCAACCACCTGCACATCCCAGAGGGGGAGGGGGCACGCTGAGGGAAGGTAAAACAATCAAATTAATAATAATAAAACGAATAAAATGATAATAATGAAATAAATAAGAATAAAATGACACTAATGAAATAAATACGACTAAAAACAATAATGGAATAATAATGATAAAATAGATAATAATAATAAAATAAAAATGAAATAAATAAAAATTGATAATACTAATAATGAAATAAATAAAAATTAAAAACAGCCCAGGAACTTTCTACAAGTCACGTTCCAAACTTTTGAGGCAGATATTATTATTTATTATCATAATCATTATTATCTTTCTTGATTATTACCATTCTTGATTATTATTTTATCATTATCATTATTAAATATTATTATTTTATCTATTGCTCTTTCCAAACGGACCATGAGACCAGAGGAAAATGGTCTCCCCGTCTTATTAAAATTAAATAATAAATAAATAAACGAAAATATAAAGAAATGAATAGTGCTTCTTTTCTTTTCTTTCCTCTTATTTATTCTGCTTTCCTCACAAAACCTTCCAGGGCCAGGGGAACATCATTCATAAAGGTCTGTATTTTGGTGTAATCATATATACACACATATACTATATATGTAATATATGCATAATATATATGTACATAATATATATTATATAATATGTTATATATTATTACATAATATAATGTATTATGAGATGACATTATAATGGGTTCTGTGACTGTCTTCTACATTCATTCATGGATACATGCACATTGATAAGTTACTCATTTATTATGGTTCCTAAAAAGAATGTAGTAATACTGTCACAAAGTGTATAATGTGCATTCTGTATTGTTATTAATTAATGTTGCATATAATATAACATGAAATTTTATTATACTATTCTTTGACACACAATTATACAGAAAAATGATGGGAATGTAATAAGAGTACATTATGTGATATATGATAATTCTATAATAGCATATGATAGTATTGTATTATTTATGTGATATTAATGTAGTATTTCAGAATAATTAATATGATATATACTATTAAATAATACAATATTATGATACAATGTATAATAATGTATCAAATTGGAATAATATTACAATA
Source organism: Perognathus longimembris pacificus (assembly GCF_023159225.1). Taxonomy (NCBI): domain Eukaryota; kingdom Metazoa; phylum Chordata; class Mammalia; order Rodentia; family Heteromyidae; genus Perognathus; species Perognathus longimembris. The sequence continues at coordinate 44,695,891 of NC_063178.1, forward strand.
ATATATTCTATGACACACCATAATAGAATAATATATTGTATTATATATACTAATGTATCACATCATGTATAATATTACAATAATATATTCTATTATACATCATATGATATTATATAGTACTAGTATGTATAACAATGTATAATATTACATATATTGCAATGATATATCCTATTATACATCATAATATAATATACTGTACTATTATATTCTATATAATATCATTACATTACATAATAACATTATGCGACATAATAACATTATGCGACATATTAATAGTATAGTATAATATCTTATATATAATATTATAGGACATATCCTATGTTCCGTAGTTTATATATTATATGACTATATGATGTAGATCACATTAAATATTAGGATTGATCCATTGTCATTATATATAATATAATGCCCCAGGCAGGCCGCTTCTGGTGGGTATCTAGGATATGGAACTTGTCCTGCTCCCAGCCATGTCACTCTTGTGAGTCTCCAAGCAACACGTCCCCAGTCAGGGTCACCAGTGTAGGCCTCTTCCTCTTGGTATCCAGGAGACAGGCTATGTCCCGCCTACCCCCCCCACCAATGACTGCCACTTCGCGCAGTTTCCAGGCAAAAGGCTTAGTCCTGCACCAATGACTGTCACTTTCACTTGGTATCCAGGCGACGGGCTTCATCCCATCCCCCAAGTTTGGCCACTCCCCCTGGTATCTCCTCCCTGCTTCCCAGTGAACCTAACAAGGAGCTCTCCCCCTGCTGTCACTTCCAGTGAGCACCTCGTTCTTTACTGATTGGTTCACAAAAGGACCAGCCCCACCTCTAGGCATGTCTGTCACTTTCCATTGGCCCACAGCCTGACTGTCCTTAGCACAAGCCCCCTGGTCCCACCCCTTTGTTCCAGGTCGCCTCTGTATGGTCAGCCTGGGATTAGGCCCAGCTCCTTCCACCCAGTGCTGCAAGTCACTACTGACTGGTCCATGTGGGGAGTCTGGCCCTGCCTACCACCTAAGCCACTCCCCCAGGAGACTCTACCTCAGGGCCGAGGTGAGTATGTCACAATCTATGGGTGATGGATTCTCCCATAGTTCCCTGCGTGATACATTGTAAATCCAGTCCACATATCATAGAAATGGGATGTAATGTCACATATCAAAAAGAATATAATAGATAACTTGTGACAATATATCGTATAAAAATTATTTAATGTAATTGTGATGTAATATATCATGCATAATATATTAGATAACATGTAATAATTTATAATATAAAATTATATAATGTAATTGTAACGTAATGTAATATATCACACATAATATAATAGATAACTAGTGATAATATATAATATGGAATATGTAATAATCTACCATATCCTATATTATAAATGTGATATGACATAATGTATAATGCTTAATGTAATATCTAACATGCAATAATATTTAACATAATATATAGTATATTATATATTACATAATATATATTAGACAAATGTGACATAATATAATATAATACATAAGGCTATGTGTATTGTAATATATACTTTCTAATTATATAATATAAATGTGGAATAATACAACAAATAATATAACATGTAATTTGCTATAACAGCTTATATATTATATAAAATGTATATAATGTAATATATAATGCATTGGGTAATGTATATTATGTAATTTATAATATCATACTGTGCAATATATAGCACATAAATGTAACATAATATATACTCTACAATGTAATACATAATTTGTAAATATAAATGTAGTATCCTGTAACTTTATATAATGTGTAATAGATAACATGATATGTATTTTGTAATAATACACTACATACTATAAAATGCAAACCCATGTTATCACATGTAATATCACATAGAACATTATATAAATATGATAGAAAATATACACCGATGTTAATCCAGTCTCTCTATATAACACAGACATGATGTATAATACAGGTATTACATATAATACAAATATGATATATAATACAATTATGATATGTGATATATTACTATATATATTTGTATATCATATTACATATTATAGGATATAGAATAACAAAGTTATAGAAATGACAGGCGTGGCTTGTAATTCTGTAAGTGCAGTTATATTAATAATTACAGATATCATATAGACAGTTATATATAATCTACAATTGTATTAATAATGTTTATAGTCATAAGTGATTGTATTCATCACATATAGTTATATATAATTGTACTAATATGTATAGTACAGTATATATAAAAATAAATATAACTATATTAGTAATATACAATACAATATATAATAATATAATAATATACAACTATAATAATACATAACATATGCATTATATAATGATAGTATATAATTACAATAATAACATATAATTTATAGTTCTAATAACTATATTAATAAAATACTTACATATAATTGTATTAATAGTGTATAGTTATATGTAATTATATTAATAATATATAGCTATATTAATTACATGTAGTTATATATAATTGTAGTAATATGTATAATACAGTTATGTATAAAGTAAATATAACTATATTAGTAGTATATAACATAATATATAATAATATTAATAACAATATACAACAATATTAATATTATATAATATATGCATCATATAATTATAGTATATAATTACAATAATAACATATAATTTATAGTTTTAATAACTATGATATTAAAAAATATAGTTACATATAATTGTATTAATAATATATAATACTTACATATAAAAACAAGTATAATCATATTAACAATATATAGTTGTATATAATTTTATTATTAATGTACAGTTATATATAATTATATTAATAATACATAGCTATATTAATCATATGTGTAATATATTATCATAGTATTTAAATATACATGTGTAATTACATTAACAATGACATATAATATATAGAATCATACATATAATTGTATTCATAGTATATATGTTGATATATAATTGTATTAATAATCTATATAATAGTTATACATAAAATACATATAACGGTTAATTATATAATTCTATATAATACAATTGTATAAATAATAATATGTAATTATAGTGAATAATAATATATAATATCTATAGTATATAGGGATCCTCCTCCCAACCCCAGCTTCCTGGCTGACCTTCACATGCCCTTGAGGAAGGTCCATGGAAGGCCCATTGGCCCTCCTTGATCTAATGTCTTCCTTCTCCTCCATCTCCATCTGCACAAAGCAGAGCGCCACTTTGGTCCTGCTCTTCCTCCTCCTCCTCCTCCCTGCCTCACCAGGCCATCCCGCCTCCAGACACAGCATCCTGCTCATCCTGGCCAACGACCTCGACATCGGGGATCTCGGCTGCTATGGCAACTGCACACTCAGGTGAACCCTGGGGCACCCAGGGGCAGGTGAGGGCGAAGGGGTTCGGGGTGGGGGTGTGAGAGGAGACGGGCAACCCGACACAAAGAGGGAATGTGGAAAGGATTTCATAGGTGAGCTGGCACTCAAAAAGAAAGATGCGTGATGGATGGGTGGATGGAGGAATGGGTGGAAGGACAGGTATGGATGGGTGGATGAATGAATGGATAGATGGATGGGTGGGTGGATGGGTGGATGGTTGAATGGATGGGTGGGTGGATGAATGGATGGGTGGATGAATGGAAGGGTGGGTTGATGGATGGATGGAAGCATGGATGGGTGGGTCAGTTGAGGGGTGGATGGATAGTTGGAACACTGGATGAATGGATGGGTGGTAGATGGATGGGTGGGTCGGTGGGTGGATGGATGGGTGGGTGGAAGGATGGATAGGTGGAAGGATGGATGGGTGGATGAATGAATGGATAAATGGATGGATGGATGGGTAGAAGGATGGGTGCATGGGTGGGTAGATGTATGGATGGATGGGTGGAGGGACAGGTGGATGAATGAATGGATAGATGGATGGATGGGTAGGAGGGAGGCTGGATAGATGGGTGGAAGAATGGATGGAGGCATTCCCAGATCCCTCCACCCACCCTGCAGGTGTAAGCGTCTGGAAGCTCCACTTGATCACCCCAGTCTTCAACCCCTGGAACTTGTGTGGTTGCTTCCCTTCCTCTCTATGCCTGTGCTGGGGCCCCGGGGTGCGGCAGCACCGCCCTCCACTGCTCCTAGAGCTAACCTCCATCCGACCAGGGCGAGCAGCTGTGTGCTGACCCCTGACCCAGAAGTCCTGCTGCAGCCCCTTCCTCTTCATGGCCCACCACCCAACCCCCAACCCATGATCAAATCCGTTCCCATTGTGCCTGGCCCCTGATGGCCATAATCCATCAACCTAGAGCATGAGCGGAATCCCGCCAGAAATGGCCAAATCCCGGGAAAAAAATCGTCATCACCTTTTCCACCTCCAATTCATGATTAATTAGTGAAAATGGAAGGGGGAAAAGATGAATAAAGAGGCAAAGCAAGGAGGCAAAATGAGGAGGGGTACAGTGGGGATCTCCACACACTTCCATCTTTCCTCCTGCATCCTGGGGCCCTCTCCCTGGCTGAAAAGGCAGTCAGTCACAGGCCCAAGCCCTGCCTCCTCCCCCACCCCGGAAGACATGGGGGAAGTACGAAGAGGAGGTCTGGAAGTTGAAATGAACAATATGGCAGTGCCGGGGCCTCCATTGGCGCTCAGCGGTGTCCATCAGGGCCTGCACTGGAAGACATGGGGAGGGAAGAAGGAGAGAGATGGAGGTGCCCCCAGGCCCTCTCACTGGCTGAGGAAGCTGTCCGTCATGGACCAAGTCCTGACCCACCGCACACCGGAAAACGGGGATGGAGGAAAGGGAGGTTCAGAAGTTTAAATGAGCAAGATGGTGGTGCCCAGGCCCTCCCATTGGCTCACAGAGCTGTCTATCATCCTCCCCTGCCAGGCCCACCCTGGAAGTGAGCATTTAAATGAGGGAAGATGGCAGTGCCCAGAAGTCCCATTGCCTTGTGGAACTGTCAATCTGGCTGTATACAGGAAGATAGGGGGATGGTCGAAGGGGAGGGATTTGGAGGTTGAAATGAGTAAGATGGTGGTGCCTGGGCCTCCTATTGGCATGCAACAGTGTCCATCAAGCCCCACACCACAAGATGGGAGGGACAAGTGGGGGATCTGGACATTGAAATGAGCAAGGTGGACCAAGGGGAGGTCCAGAAGTTGCAATGAGCAAGGTGGCAGTGACCAGACACTCCCATTGGCTCAGGGCACTGTCCATCACATGCCCAGGCACCCCGCTATCCCAGAAGACGGGTGAAGGACCAAGAAGAGGTCTGGAAGTTGCCATGAGCAAAATGGTGGTGCCTGGAGCCTCCAATTGGCGCGTGGCAGTGCAGATCTTCCCTGCCTGCCAGGCCTGCCCAGGAAGTGGGCATTGAAATTAGAGAAGATGGCGGCACCTTTGTGTCCCATTGGCTCTTGTCTCTATCGATCTGGTTGGGCACCGGAAGCCTGGGGGAAGGCTGAAAGGGAGGGGTCTGGAGGTTTAAATGAGGAAGATGGCAGCGCTTTGGCCCTCCCATTGGCTCTTGGCACTGTCTATTATCCCTGCCTGCCAGGCTTTCCTGGGATGTGGGTATTGAATTGAGGGAAGATGGTGGTGCCCAGGCATCCCATAGTCTCGGATGCTGTCCATCAGACCCTGCACTGGAAGGCAGGGGGAGGGACTAAGGACAGGGGTTCTGGAGGTTGAAATGAGGGAAGATGGTGGCACCCAGGCCCTCCCATTGGCTTGGAATGCTGTCCATCAAGTCCTGCACCAGAAGACAGGGGGAGGGTCAAGGAGGAAACATCAGTTGTCCTGAGGTCCAGTCCCAGCCCCCTCCCGGAAAAGGGTCAGCAGAGGGAGGCTGGAAGCCCCATCTACTACTGGAAGCACAGGGCTGTGTATCGCTATCCAGGCCATGCCCACTTCTGTTTACTAATACACTTCCCCTCCATCCCCAGTTCCCATCACCATGATGCCCTGTCCCCTACCAGCGAATGATAAACAGAAGGGTGAGGGGAGAAGGGGTGTATCTGTTCCAGGCCATGACCACTTCTGGTCAGGGAGACCGGGCTGCCCATCTACATGGGGCCCTGCCCAGCAGTCCATTTGTGGAAGCACAGGCTATCAGTCACCTGCAGGCCCTGCCCACTTGCCACTGGGTGGACTCAGGGGCTGTCAGTGACATGCAGGCCCTGCCTCTCGGGCTTGTGTAGACACGGGAGGTGTCCATCACCTCAATGGCCTGCCCCATGGATGCACAGGCTGTCAGTCAGCCTGAGGCCCTGCACCCTCGACCTTCTATGGACACTAAGGTTGTCAGCATGGATGCCACGTGATCCCTAACACCTGACCCCTGACCCTGCATTCCCTCCCGGAATTCACGTGTAGTGTCGACCCTGACCACGTAGCGTCTCCCTGGAAATAGTTGAAGCTGATACCAGCCAAGGCCAGGACCACCATGGAGGTGATGGGGGTGACGATCTCGGCCACAAGTCTGCCTGGAGGCAAGGACTGGAACAGAGGGTCACCCCGGCCTTCACATCCCAGGCCTCCACATCTCAGCCTCCATATCCCAGCCTCCACATCCAGGCCTCTACATCCCAAGCCTCCCCTTCCTAGCCTCCATACCATTCCTACCACCTTTGCCTTTGGAGTCCCAGCCTTCACCTGTGTTTGGACAACACAGGGTCTGCCCCTGTGTCTCCACATCCTGGCCGCCATTCCCCCCACCTGAGCCTCTGAAGCTGTTGCTGGCACCACCATTGCCTCCACCCAGAAATAGAGGAAATGCCATCAGCCTCGGGCCTCCACATCCCTGGGCCTCCATATCTTGGCCTCCACATCCCCGGCCTCCATATCACATCATGTCTGCACATCTTTGCCTCCTCTTTATCTACCGGGCGGGCTTTGTCACATGGGGACTGAAAGGCCACCCCCACCTGTGGGCAGAGGAAGTTGGGGTTCAGCCCGGCCTCCATACCTGAGCCTTTATACACCCTGGGCCTCCATATCCCCAGCCTCCACATCATCCTCAGCCTCCCTCCGCTACCTATCAGATGGGCACGTGGAGACATAGCCTCTGCCACCACCGCCATTCCCTATGGGCAGAGGAGACAGGGGTCAGCCCGGGCCTCCATATCCTGTGCCTCCACTTCCTGGCCTCCACACCTGACCCGGCCTCCCCTGTACATACTGCCTGAACCTCCAGAGCTGTTGCTTGCACCGCCACCTCCACCTGGAGCAGAGGACAAAGGGGTCAGCCCAGGCCTCCATACCCTGGGCCTCCATATCCTCAGTCTCCATACCTGGGCCTCCATACCTTAGCCTCCCCCTACCTCGGCTGGCAATTGCAGATGGGGCCTTGATGATCGCTTCCACCTGTGTGCAGAAGATATGGGGTCACCTCGGCCTCCACACCCCAATCCTCCACATACTGGGCCTCCATATCCTGGGCCTCTACATCCTGGGCCTCCCCCTTACCTACCCTGTGAGCCTCCAGAGTCTCGGCCTCCACTCCAACTTCCACCTGTGGGCAGAAAATATGGGATCAGCACCAGCCTCCACATCCTGGCCTCCGTATCTAGGCCTCCATACCCTCAGCCCCCACTCTACGTACCCCATGGGCATGCAGAGACAGGACCTTAGTAACTGCCTCCAGCTGTGTGCAGAGGAAGTCAGGGGTCAACCCAGCTCTCCCATACCAGCCTTCACATCCCAGCCTCCCATCATCCCTGGCTTCCACTTCATGGCCTTCATTCCATCCCTGGCCTCCACTTCCTGGCCTCCACTCCATCCCCGGCCTCCCCCCAAACCTACCACCTTTATTTTTGTAGTCCTGGCATCCCTCACTGCCTCCACCTGGGGGCAGAGGATACAGGATCAGCCCAGTTTCCACATCTTGGCCTCCATATCCTGGCCTCGACTTCCCGGCCTTCACGTCCCAGCCTCCTGCTATATACCAGGCGGGCAAGTGTAGATGGGGCCAGTGTGACCACCTCCACCTGTGTGCAGAGGAAGTTAGGGGTAAGCATCCACACCCAGGGCCTCCATATCATCCCCGGCCTCCACTACCCAGCCTCCACATCCCAGCCTCCCCTTTACCTACTGCTTTTGTCTTCAGTATCCTGGCCTCCATCACTGCCTCGACCTGTGGGCAGAGGATATGGGGGCGAGCCCAGGCTCCATACCCTGGGCTTCCACATCCTAGCCTCCCCATAACCCCTGACCACCATTTCCTGGCCTCCTCCCTATTAACTGGGTTAGCAATTGCAGACATGGAGTCTATAACCATACAGGGGTCAGCCCAGCCTTCATAACCTGAGCCTCCACCTGCTCAGCCTCCACACCCTACCCAGTCTCTCCCAGATGTACCTCCTGGGCTTCTGGAGCTGTTGCTTCCACCACTACCTCCACCTTAGGGCAGAGGATACGGGGCAACCCGGCCTCCACATCCTGGGACTCCACACCATCTCCAGCCTCCCCATCCCCCTCACCAACTACCATGTGTGGCTCTGGAGCTGTGGCCTCCATCGCCATCTCCACATGTAGGCAGAAGAAAAGGGGGGTTCAGCCTAGCCTCCACACTCTGACCTCTATACCCAAGGCCTCCAGATCATCCTCGTCCTTCCACCTCGATCTTCCCTTCCTCCCTCCTTCCCTCCTTCCCTCCCTCCTCCCATCTTCCTTCCTTCTTCCTCCCTCCCTCGTTCCTTCTTTCCTTCTCTCCCTCCCTCCCTCCCTCCCTCCCTCCCTCCCTCCCTCCCTCCCCCCCAGCTGGGATGAGCTGGGGTCCCCCAGGTTCCAGCCTCACTGACCTCCACCTGTGGTGTGATCCAGATAGGGAGTCATGAGGTTCAAGGGGAGGGGCTTCCTGGGGTCATGGAGGGCATAGGCAAGGTCAGAGTCTCCTGTGCCTGCTTGGGGTAGGGGGTAGATGGTGTGGTGGGGAGGGAGGGAGGAGGAGGAAGGGGAAGAGGAGGGAGAGGCCATCAGGGAATGGCCTGAGACCACCAAAACCTAAGGAAAACAAGTCAGCTCGGATGGGGGGGGGTGAAGTAGACAGACAGACAAATGACAGACAAGAACACACAGACAGAGGAGGTAGACAGACATGGTGAGAATGATACATGGAGACAGAGACACAAGCAGATGCAGAAACACAGAAAGACTGACACAGTCAGATGGAGGGACAGATGGACAAACACAGAGACACAGAAGAACATGGAGGAACAGACAAACAGACAAAGGTATAGACAAAGACAGGGGAATATAAAGAGAGAAACAGAGGCAGACAAACATAAACACAGACAGGGAGACACACAAATGAGAGACATACAGACAGATGGACAGAGAGACAAACACACAGACAGACAGACAGACAGATGAACAGACACACAGACAGACAGGCAGACAGACACAGACAGACAGACACATACACAGACACACAGACATACAGACACACAGATACAGATCAACCATCTGACAGAGAGAGACACACAAACACACAAACATATGGAGAGACAGACAGACACACACAGAGACAGACAGACAGGGATACACACAGATGAAAGACAAGATAGGGAGATGGACAGGGAGACAGACAGATACACAGAGAGACAGACAGACACACAGGCAGACAGAGAAACAGAGAGGAGAGACAGAGAGAGAGATGGACAGGGAGATAGACAGGCAGACAGATAGACAGACAGGGAGACAGACAGGGACACAGGGAAGGAGACAGACAGGGAGGGGGAGAGACAGACAGGGAGGGAGAGAGACAGACACACAGACACCACAGACAGACAGATGAGAGACAGAGAGACAGACAGACTTGCCCTCACCCCCCTACCAGGACTGGCTGGGCAGCGTGCTCCAGGACCCTGCCTTTTGTGTGAGTCCTTCTCCCCCCAAGGGCCGGGTGACCTCTGCCTGGGGATCAGGTGTCAGGAGTCACCCAGGCAGGGGAGAGGGGGTGAAGAGACCCACCCAATCCCCCAGCCCCTTGAGATTCCCAGTGACCAGCACCCCAAAACCCTCTCACCCACGCTGGGCGGCACCCAGCACAGCATGGCTACCAGGAGCAGCAGGCCTGGGCACCCATGGCCACCATCGCAGTCTTTCCCAGGCCTCTGCCTTAACTTCCCCTCCTGTAGCCTCCCTCTGTTTCCCATTCCTGGGGAATACAGGAGGAGGAGGAGGGCATGGCCTCTGTCACAGCCCTGGCTGACACCCAGGGACCAGGTCCACACCCACTGGGGACCTGAGGTGAGGGTGGACTCCGACCACAGTGCTCACACGCCCCATGCCAAACTCAGACATGAAGGTCCCATGGCTTGGGAGGGAGAGAGAACCAGGCACAGGCCCTGTCTCAATGTACCAGAGAGGCCTTGGCCTCAAACTCACAGCTCGAGCCTTGAACAGGGGGCCTGGGCCTTGAACTCAGAGCCTGGGCCTTGCACTGTGAGCCTAAGCCTTGAATTGGGGGTCTTAGCCTAGAAATAGGGGCCTGGGCCTTCGACTGGGGGCCTGGGCCTTCAACTGGGGGCCTGGGCCTTGAACTCAGATCCTGGGCCTCAAACTGGTGGCTTGAGCCATGAACTCAAAGCTTGCGCCTTGAACTGAGGGCCTGAGCCATTAACTGGGGCTTAAGCTTAGGCCTGGAGACCTGAGCCTTGAACTGGGGGCCACGGCCTGAAACTGGGGGCTTGGGACTGGAACTGGGGACTTAAGCCTAGAACTGAAGACCTGGGCATAAACACGGGGCCTGGGCCTTCAACTGGGGGCATGGGCCTTGAACTCGGATCCTGGGCCTAAAACTGGTGGCCTGGGCCCAGAACTGGGGGTCTGAGCCTTGAAATTGTCCCTGGGCCTGGAACTCAGGGCCTGGGCCTTGAACTTAGGGCCAGGACCTTGAACTGGGGGCCTGGGCCTTGAACTGCGGAACTAGGCCTTAAACTAGGGGCCTAAGCCTTCAACTGGGGGCCTGGGCCTCAAACTGGGGACCTAAGCCTTCAAATGTATGTTTGGGACTAAAAAATGGGGCCTGGGCCTTCAACTGGGGGCCTGAGCCTCGAACTGTGTGCCTCGGCCTGGAACTCAGGGCCTGGAACTGGAACTGGGGACCTGGGTCTCAAACTGGGGGCCTGGGCCCCAAACTTGGGGCCTAAGCCTTAACTGGGGGCCTGGGCCTCAACTCGGGGCCTAAGCCTTCAACTTTAGGCTTGGAACTCAAACTAGGGACCTGGGCCTAAAACTGGTGGCCTGGGCAAAGAACTGGGGGTCTGAGCCTTGAAATTCTCCCTGGGCCTGGAACTCAGGGCCTGAGCCTTGAACTAGGGACCTGGACCTTGAACACGGGGCCTGGGCCTTCAACTGGGGGCCGGGAACTTGAACTCGGATTCTGGGCCTCAAACTGGTGGCCTGGGCCCAGAACTGGGGGCCTGAGCCTCAAATTCAAAGCTTGGTCCTTGAATTGGGGGCATTGGACTTGAACTGGGGGCTTAAGCCTAGAACTGGGGACCCGGGCCTAGAACTGGCAGCCTGGGCCTGGAACTTGGGAACTGGGATTGGAACTGGGGACTTAAGCTTAGATCTGGGGACCCGGGCCTTGAACTGGGGGCCTAGGCCTGGAACTGGTTGTCTGGGTCTCAAACTGGGGGCCTAGGCCTAGAACTGGGGGCTTAAGCCTAGAACTGGAGACCTGGGCCTTGAACAAGGGGCCTGGCCTACAACTGGGGGCCTGGGCCTTGAACTCAGACCCTGGGCCTCAAACTGGTGGCCTATGCTTCGAACTCAATGCTTGGGCATTGAAGTGGGGTCCTGGGCTTTGAACTGGGGGCTTAAGCCTAGAACTGGGGACCAGGGCCTTGAATTGAGGCCTGGGCCTGGAACTGGGGGTCTGGGCCTCAAATTGGGCGCCTCGGCCTAGAACTGGGGGCTTAAGCCTAGAACTGGGGACCCGGGCCTTGAATAAGGGGCCAGGGCCTTCAACTGGAGGCCTGGGCTTGCCACTCACATCCTGGGCCTCAAACTGGTGACCTGGGCCCAGAACTGGTGGCCTGAGCCTAGAACTCAGGGCCTGGGCCTTGAACTGAGGGCCTGGATCTTGAACTGGAGGCCTGGACCTCAAACTGCGGGCCTAAGCCTTCAACTGGAACCTGGGCCTTGAACTGGGGGCCTGAGCCTTGAACTGGGGACCTGGGCCTTGAACTCAGATCCTGGGCCTCAAACTGGTGGCCTGAGCCTTGAACTCACAACTTGGGCCTTGAACTGGGGTCCTGGTCCTTGAACTGGGGGCTTACGCCTAGAACTGGGGACCCGGGCCTTGAACTTGGGTCCTGAGCCTCAAACTGGGGCCTGGGCCTTGAACTGGGATGGGAACCTGGGCCTGGAACAGCGGATCTGGGCCTCAAGCTGGGGGCTTGGGCCTTCAACATGGGGCCTTGTAGAGAGCCAACAGGGAAATTCACCATGACTTCTGGCTATACTCTCAAGGGCGAGCAAGGTCATGGCTTAGGGAGCCAACAACAAAGTTCATCCTAATGTCTGGCTATGTTGTTATCTCAAGGACATGCAAGGACATGGTTTACTTGAAGGACAGTACTAATCCCGAGATGTTTTTATTATGTCCACAAGAGTCTCTTTTATGTAAACCATTCAATCATATCTTGTTTTACTGCCTGTTGTTATTTACCAATTTCAGGGCCTTCCTGTTTTCTTAAACCTTAGTTAATCCTATGCTATTTCCTGGTTGTCAAACTGCATATAAGCTGGAAGTTAAAAATAAAACATGGCTGCAGTCTTGAGTTACAATCTCGAGATGCAGACCTCCTGAAACCCATCTTTTGCCTCTTGTCCTTTTTCTCTTGTCTTGCATTTTTCTTTTGCTTTAATCCTTGCCCCCTCAATCAGGATTCCCTCTTTCCTTCCGGCTGGCTAGGCAGAGGGCCTGGGTCTTGAACTGGTGGCCTGGGCCTTGAACTCAAAGCTTGGGACTTGAACTGGGGGCCTGGGCCTTGAATTCAAAATTTGGACCTTGTCTGGGCCTTGAACTAGGGGCTTAAACCTAGAACTGTGGACCTGGGCCTTGAACTTGGGCCCTGGGCCTGGAACTGTGGACCTGGGCCTTCAACTGGGTGCCTGGGCCTTGAACTTGGGTCCTGGACTTTGAACTCAGATCCTGGACCTCAAACTGGTACCCCAGGCCTAGAACTAGGAGCCTAAGCCTTGAACTGGGGGCTTGGGCCTCAAGCTGGGGGCCTGGGCCTTGAACTGGGAGCCTGGGCCTGGAACTGGGTCCTCATCCTAGAACTGGGGACCCAGGCCTTGAACTTGGGGCCTCAGCCTCATCCTGGGGGCCTGGGTCTTGAACTGGGTTAGGGGACCTGGGCCTGGAACTGTGGACCTGGGCCTCAAGCTGGGATCTTGGGCCTTGAACTCAAGGCCGGGGACTCACAGACCTCCAAATGACCCTGTCTTCCACCTCGGAACCCCCTATATCCCAGGCGTGAGGGACCCCCGATACCTAGTGGGGGAGGGGTGGAACTGGAGATGGGGACAGATGGACAGACAGGCAAGGAGAGAGACATGTAGACTGATGGGGAGATGTACAGACAGACTGGGAGGGAGACAAAGAGATGGACACATAGACAGACAGGCAAGACAGACAGACGGACACATCGACACAGAGGCTGACAGACACCCAAATACACAGACACATAGACAGACAGACACATAGACAGACAGGCACACAGGCAAACAGACAAGGAGACAGGAAAACACAAAGACATGGAGACAGACAGATGGAAACAGACAGGCAGACAGACAGGGACACAGGAAGACGGACACACATACACAAAGACAGACAGACAGAGACAGGCAGACGGACACATAGACACAGCCAGATGGATGGGAACACAAATAGAGAGAGACAGGCACATTAACCGAGAAGTGGACAGACAGACACACCGCCAGAGAGGGAGACAGACAGACACAGACAGACAGACAGACAGACACAGACAGTCAAACAGAAAGGCAGAGAGGTAGACAGACACATAGACAGAAAGAAAGACAGATGGATGCCCCCGATTCCCACCCCCCCCGCCCCGCCTTACCGCACACCCTGGGCCCCAAGCCAAACACCCAGGCCGGGCTGCCTCCTTCTCTTCCTCCTCTTGCCCAACTTCATTTTGTGTCTTGGACCCGCCGTGACCCCTGTGTGTGTGGGGGTTCAGTGGGCAAAGGTCAGCCAGGAGGGGTGAGAGGGGTATCCCTGACTCCAAACTCCCTGGAGACCCCAGTGTCATCCCTGGGCTTCTGGAAAGATCCCCAAACCCACACCCTGAGGTCACCCAGCCACCAGCACCCCACACAAACCCACAGATATCCCGAGATCACAGAGCAACCCGAAACCGCCTTCAACCCCTGCAGGGGCCCAGCTTGCAGGAGCAACCTGTCCTGTCCCCGTATCTCCTTCCATCGTGGCCTTGGTGTCCCTGGTGGACCTGTGCCTCCACTTCCCCTCCTGTGCTATTAGCCTTTGGTTCCCAGGCCTGGGCCTGGAATTCCCAGGCCTGGGCCTTGAATCACCAGTCTGGGCCTCAGGGCCTGGGCCTTGACCCCCAGCCTGGGCCTCAAACCCACAGCCTGGGCTTCAGGGCCTGGGCCTCGAACCCACAGGCTGGGCTGTTGGGCTTAATTTCCACGTCCCCCCTGGGGAGATGCCAAGCTTCTAATTGTGGGGGACATTCGGCTCTACGCGCTGCTCCCACCGGCGGGAGGGCAGAGCGTGTAACGGTCAGGCTAAGGTGAGCTGGGATAGGGTTGCCAAAACCCCTGTGCGTCCCAGCTCCCCTTACATTTAAGAGAAGACACTTGACACAGAGATTTCGGGGGAGCCGCCCGATGGTCTACCGGCTTCCAAAGGGAGGGGTTTATATGACAGTAATGGCAGCAGGAAGATGAGAGACTAACTGGGTATTAACAATTGGCTAATGAACTGTCCATCATGGTGATGTCACGGAACTTCCCGCAGAAGCCCGGCCTCTTGGATAGACCTCCGGCTCAGCCAGCACCATGGTGGCACATGTGCTCTTAGACGAGAGGCAGGGCTGATTTGGCATCTCTTCCGGTAGAACCCGGAAGGGAGTTGAGGGGCTAATCAGCCAAGCAGCCCCAGGGCAGGAGAAAGGGCCTGTCTCTTAGGTATAGCCAGACCCCAACACTGGGCCTCAGAACCTGGGCCTGGAACAGAGAGCCTGGGCCTTGAACCCGCAGCCTCAGTGCCTGAAACTCAGGGTTGCACTCCTGGCCTGCCACCCAGACCCCAGCCCCCCCCAACAGTCCACTTCCGGTGGGTGGTCAGGAGACCATGTTCATCCCACCCGCCCTACCCATTCCACAGTTCTGGCAGGCCACCAGCCACTTCCGGTTGACTCTCTAGGATATGGAGCTGGTCCCGCCTCCCCCTTGTCCCACCTCCCCCATCTTGTCCTGCTCCATGAGTCTCCAGGCAACTGGTAGGCCTCTCCATATCCTGCTGGCCACTTCCAGTTGGTAAACAGGATACAGGCTTCCACCCGCCCCCAATGTAAAGGCCCCTTTCTGCCCCCAACAACTGCCACTTCTGGTTGGTATTTAGGGTTCAGGATCCTTCCCTCCCCCAGTGACTGTGACTTCCAGTTGGCATCCAGGGTACAGAATTCCTCCCAACCCCCCAATGCCTCCCACTTCCACTGGGTAGCTAGGATACGCCCTTGGTCTCGCCCCCAAGGATGGCACTTCTGGTGGGCAGCCAGTTTTGCCTCCCCAAATCATCTTACAATCAGCTCTTCCCCCTGTGTCACTTCGGGTGAGTCCCTACTTCTGGTGAGGTGGAAGAACCCAGCTGCCTGTCAGCTTTAAGGCCCGTCCCCTTCGTGGATGGACCGAAGGAGCGAGGCCTGCCCAGTAGCCCATGTATGGATGCTTGGGCTGTCACACAGGCTGAGGCCCCACCCTCGTGATGGTGTAGGGACTCCTCGGCTGTCCATCACCTTGAGGCCCCACCCTCCAATCCATGGATGGATGCATGTGCCATCACTCAGGGAAAAGCCCCACCCCTACTCAGTCTCAGGTTGCCCAGGCTTCTTTGCCAGGAGCGAGGGGCAAGATGGGTGCCTGGAGTGCACTGCACATGCGTGGGATGTGTGCCTGGAAGTTCACTGCACATGTGTGGGATTGGAGGTCAGCTATACACTGCTCATGTGCGAGTTGCGTGCCCATCCAAGCACTGCACAGGTGCGGGATGGGAGCTTGGACCTGCCCTGTGCGTGTGCGCCATGGTTGACTGCACACAAACTGCGCCTGTGAAGGATGGGTGCCAGGATTGCACTGCGGATGTGCGAGAAGCGTGGGGGAGGGCTCCACACCATGCACTGCTTATGTACAGGACGGGTGCCTGGAAGTCCTCCACTTATGTGCAGATTGGGTCTCAGATGTGCCCTACACATGCACATGATAGGTGCCTGGAAACCCACTGCGCCTGCGTGGCATGGTGGACTGCCCACACACTGCGCATGCTCATGCGGGGGTGCTCTGCTCGAGCCCTGTGCATGTGAGTGGGGACTGCAACACGGGCATGAACAGTGCCATTCACTTTATTTGTGTCTTTTTCTCCTTCTCCGTCTAGCTTTCAGGCCGCGCTGACCTCATGCCACCTTGGTGCCTGCAGAGGGAGAAGGAGAAGTAACAGCAGCCAAGGACCACATTGAGGGGGGCAGGGCCAGATGCGGAATGACGTCACACCATGGAGGGACTCACGGCCCATGCCAAGGTCCAAGCAGCACCTGCCACTCCGGAATTGGAAGTAGCTGACGCTGGCACCCAGCAGTGCCAAGACTACCACTGAGATGATCAGGGAGACAGTGAGCGCCACTGCACTTCTGTCCGGGACGGGGAGGGGGCAGGACATCCGGGTAATGCGGTGGACAACTGGCAACCGTGAGGAGTTAGCTATGGGTCCCGGACATCCAGGGAACTCGGCAGATATCGGGGACCATGGGGAACAAGCTAGGCCTCCCAGATGTGGAGGCTGAGCATGATTTGGAGGCCTGGATGTGGAGGCCGAGGATGATGTGGAGGCCCAGATATGCAGGCCAAGGAGAATGCAGAGTCCCGGATATAGAGGCTGGGGCACCCAGGTGTGCCTCTGTTTCCCCCCTATGACAGGCACCAAGGACTAGCACTCAACCTATAGGGACCTGCAAGGTGAGAGAGCAACCCGGATGTCCACCCCTAGTGACCCGGATGTCCAGAGCCTATAACAACAGCTCCCCAATAAACCAGATGTCTGGAAGCCATAGCAGCTCCTTGAGTAACCAGGATGTCCTGAGTAACCTGAGGTCTGGAGTCAATAGCCACACCCGTACTAACCGGGATGTCCGGAATCAATAGCAACAAATCACCAAGTATGGATGTCCTAGGTATCCCGGATGTCAGGAACCCATAGCAGCAGTTCCCTGAGAAACCAGGATATCTGCAGCCTATAGCACCTCTCCAAGTGACCCAGATGTAGGGAGTAATAGCAGCTCCCAGAGTAACCAAAATATCACAAGTAACCTGGATGCCCTGGACCCCTAGCTAGCTACCGACTAACCCGGATGTCCAGAACCCATAGCAGCTCCCTGGGTACCCTGGATTTCCGTGACCCCAAGGTATCTTCCAAGTAACCAGGATGTCCCGCTGTACCTGGATGTCCGCTGTGTAACCTGGATGCCCACCGAGGTACCTGGATGGCAAAGACTCATAGCTAGCTCCCTGAGTAACCCCGATGTCTGCTGAGTAATTCAGGCCTCTGCATTCTCCTTTGCCTGTATATTCGGGGCTCCACACCATCCTCAGCCTCCACATCCAGGCAGCCACATCATGCTCAGCCTCCACATCTAGGCCTCCACATCATGCTCAGCCTCCACATCCGGGGCTCTATACCTCAGCCTCTATATCTGAGCCTCCATATCATCCCCAGCCTCCACATCCAGGCCTCCATATCCTCCTCAGCCTCCACATCCGGGCCTCCACACCATCCTCAAAAGACACATCCATATCAAGTGCCATAATCTCCATACTCCTTAATTTCAGTTGGAATTGGGTGGGACTGTTTACCTCACAAGAAGAGAATGGTTTGTGGATTCTTCCTGAACTGAAAGAGGAGATGGCCAAGAATAGAATTTGTATAGATTTTGAGCTGGCAATTCCAACCTCTGGCCTGGCATATTTTTTTTTTTTTTTTTTGGCCAGTCCTGGGCCTTGGACTCAGGGCCTGAGCACTGTCCCTGGCTTCTTCCCGCTCAAGGCTAGCACTCTGCCACTTGAGCCACAGCGCCGCTTCTGGCCGTTTTCTGTATATGTGGTGCTGGGGAATCGAACCTAGGGCCTCGTGTATCCGAGGCAGGCACTTTTGCCACTAGGCTATATCCCCAGCCCCCTGGCATATGTTTTTAAAGTCATAGCACTTTATAAAAGCATTAATAAATCTTCAGCAAATGTCCTTATCATAAATTGTGATAATGAACTCTTACTAGATATGATGAGGTATATTAAGCACTTTTTAATAAAAGGCAAAATTTGAATCTTGAACACACAGTTGGAGTTTACCATGAAGAGGAGATATTTCGTGCTAGGTTCATTATATGTACCACTCATTCTTTTACACCATCATCAGGGTGTTTCTGGATTCACAGATGTTGTCAAGTCAGTTAACCCTCACAAATACTATGAAGACTTTTTCTTTGCTTGGCTGTGGATCCTCTCTTTTAATTGGTCAGATTCCGGGTCTGACTGTGTAACATGGGAGAACTGTCCTCGTGATGCTTCCTTGGATTGGTTGCCTCAGCACATTTTTGACATGACTATGACTGGACACAGTTACAATATATACAATGCTGTGTATGCTGTGGCCTGAGCTCTCCATGAGGTGTGTCTTCATCAAACAGAAACACAAACAGTGGGAAATAGCAAAGGGACAATGCCTTTGCCTGCACAGGTAAGGCCTTCTGTGTTGGATGGCACATGCCATGAGCAACAGTCATTTCCCAGGTAGTTTCCTTACAATATGAAATTTAAGTATTTTAGGTAAGTTTCCAAGATCCAAGTAATAATATTTTTTAAATGTCTGGGAGGTACTCTAGACATGTATTTTTGTGCTCTTCAGGAAAAGCAGGCCATGAAAAGAATACAGTGAGTTATTTTATAAGTTATTTTAGACAAATAGCTTCAACATTTATAGCAGATGTTTTGACAACTGTATATTCACCTTTTCCCTATGAGTTTCTTTTGCAATAGCAGAATTACCCATATTTTTATGAGGGACCTAGTTTCTGTCTACATCATGCATTAATTTTTTTAATTCAAAAATTTTATTGTAAAGGTGATAGACAAAGGGCTTACAGTTACATAAGTAAGGTGATGAATATATTTCTTTTATGATAATATTTTTTTCTTATTTACTGTCAAAGTGATGTACAGAGAAGTTACAGTTTCATATGTTAGGCACTGAATACATTTCTTGGACTGTTTGTTACCTCTTCCTTCATTCCCTCCTCCCTGCTTCCCCTTTCCCTCTCCCCCATGAGTTCTTCAGTTGGTTTACACCAAACAGTTTTGCAAGTATTGCTTTTGTATTCGTTTGTCTTTTTATCCTGTGTCTCTCGATTTTGGTATTCCTTTTCAGTTTCCTGGTTCTAATACCAGTATATACAATTTCCAATGTACTCAGATAAGATACAGTGATAGTTCAGGTACAACCACAGGAAGAGGATACAAGAGGATCATCAACAATAGAAGCTACTATTTCACATGGCATGTTGAAAGTAATTACAACAGTGATATGTCACTTGTTTCCATAACATGAAGTTCATTTCACTTAGCTTTATCTTATTCATGCATTAAATTTTTACCAGGCTCAAACTAGTAACATTCATAAAATTAGTGATTGTGGCAAACTACAGTTAGGCAACTGAGAGTCATCTAATTCATGACTATTTAGGTGGACTGGCATTTTCTTGAAAAGACATTATTTATCCCTTTGTTGAGTGACCAGGATTCAGCAGGATTATTTTTATTCCTCCATAGATTTTCTTCTGGGATACTTCATTAGGTGGCTCTGCTATTACCACTTTCTGAATCAGAAATTAAAGGCAATCAGGAAATTTTTTTGTTCAGGCTTTCTGTCTTAGCTTGGGATAGATTTCACCATAAAATGATATATCTCTTTTAGCTGCACCCTTTTCTGAAGAACAGGGAATTTCACAATCCTGCTGGAGATCAGGTGATTTTGGATAAGAAAAGGAAATTGGAGGCAGAGTATGACATTGGAAACATTTGGAATTTCCCAGAAGGTCTTGAACTGGAGGTGAAAGTAGGAAAATTTTCTCCATATTCTCATCAATTGTCTTTATCTGATGAAATGGTACACTGGGCCATAGCATCTACAGAGGTGGGTTGAATTTAATTGTGATGATTTTAAGGACATATAAGTAAGCAAAATTAAAATATATATCTGTTTGGATGCCTGCAAAGTACTCCATTTATACTAGCTGCTTAGGTGGCTGTGATACAATTATTATAGTTTGAAGGCAGTCCAAGCAAGAATGGCTGTGAGATCCTTATCTTCATGCAACCACCAAAGAAGCAGGGCTGGACCCTAGTGACTCATTCCTGTAATGCTATCTTCTCAGGAGGTAGACATCCTCAGATCTAAGATTACTGATCTGTTTGAAGCCCAACCTGGCAGATAAGTCTTTGGAACTCTTATCTCAACTGACAAACAAAAACCTCAGGTGGAACTGTGGATCAAATTGTAGAGTACTAACCTTGAGCAAAACAAAAGCCCAAGGACCATGCACATACCCCGAGAGCAAACCCCAGGAACAGGACCAAAAAAAAAAAAAAAAAAAAAGGAAATTAACAGTCTCTAAATGTCAATTAAGAATAGTGTCATGGGGCTGGGGATATAGCCTAGTGGCAAGAGTGCCTGCCTCGGATACACGAGGCCCTAGGTTCGATTCCCCAGCACCACATATACAGAAAACGGCCAGAAGCGGCGCTGTGGCTCAAGTGGCAGAGTGCTAGCCTTGAGCGGAAGAAGCCAGGGACAGTGCTCAGGCCCTGAGTCCAAGGCTCAGGACTGGCCAAAAAAAAAAAAAAAAAAAAAGAATAGTGTCATAAAATATGAGTTGCATATTTATAGCAAGTTTTTAACACTGTGACAAAGTACCAAAGGTGTCATTTTATGTGGTTTCAAGATTTGCTTCCTTCTGTGGAGGTTTTATTCAAGGGTTAGTTGTCCTGCTAGTTATCTTTGGCGCGATGAATCCTTGAGAATCTATCAGAAGATTCTCACTTTTGGCCACTGAAAAACTGAGAAGATATGATACATATGGAGATCATATAACCCTATAAAAGGGATGTCTATGCTCTACCTTAGTGCATACTGTTAAAGTTTCAAAGAGGATACTTCTTTCTTGCTGTTCACAATTTCATGGATGAGTAGGAGACAAAATATTCAATGATGTTCAATAAGCTTGCCAGTAGGACTTACTTTCTAACCATTAATCTCTACTTTTAAAGGTCTTCCATTTCTCAACCATTCAACAGACCACAGATCAAGGGTATAGCCCATAAACCTTTTGTGATCTTGTGATTGGGAATTTATAAGATCATTCAACACTTGACTGTACTTATGTGTATGGAAGTAATATGCTTTATAATCCAATATTTTAAAACAATGGATTTTTGGTGTATTACATAAAAGTTACTGACATATATATGATTTTCCTCAGTCTCCCCACTCTGTCTACAGTGAGAGTTGTGGTCCTAGATTCAGGAAATCCCCTCAGGAAAGAAAGGATGCCTGTTGCTTTGATTGCACTCCTTGTTCAGGTTATGAGATGGCTAATGGGTCAGATAAGTGCATGTCTTTGGGAGAAATTCATACTCTCTCCCAACCCATGCAAGTCAATTCAAATGTTGGATATTAGGATTCCACGATCAAAATTTTCTTTCACTCCCTTAGTAATTTAATTGGGACAGTTGTTGATACTTCTTTTAAAAAAATCATGGCCTCTGATTTACATATAGATTTTTTCTTAAATTTTTATTGTCAAACTGAGGTACAGAGAGGTTACACATTCATATGTTAGGCATTGGATACATTTATTATACTGTTTGTTACCTACTCCCTCATTCCCCCCTACCCCTTCCCCCTTTCTATTTTTCCCCCATAAGTTGTTCAGTTCATTTATACCAAACAGTTTTGCAAGTATTGCTTTTGTAGTCATTTGTCTTTTTTTACCCTGTGTCTCTCGATTTTGGTATTCCCTTTTTATTTCCTAGTTCTAATACCAGTATACACAGTTTCCAATGTACTCAGATAAGATACACAGATAGTGCAGGTACAACCATAGGAAGGGGATACAAGAGGATCATCAATAATAGAAGCTATGGTTTCACATCGCATGATGAAAGTAATTACAACAGTGATATGACAGTCATTTCCATAAACTTTCTCTCTTCCCAGATGACATGATCCTATACCTAAAGAACCCCATTGACTCTACTCCAAAACTACTAGAGCTGATCCAAAACTTTGGCAAAGTTGCAGGATATAAAATAAATCCTCAAAAATCAATGGCCTTTCTATATGCTAATGACCTGAACAACGAAGCTGAAATCAGGAAAGCAACTCCTTTTGAAATAGCCTCACAAAACATAAAATACCTAGGAATAACCTTAACAAAGAAATGAAAGACCTCTATGATAAGAACTTTAAAAACATGAAAAATGAAATTAAGGCAGAACTCAGGAAATGGAAAAACCTCCCATGATCCTGGATTGGGAGGATTAATATAATCAAAATGGTAATGTTGCCAAAGGCTATCTACAAATTCAATGCAATAGCCATTAATATCCCAACACCATTTTTTAATGAAATAGACGAAGCAATCCAGAAATTTATGTGGAACAATAAAAGACCCAGAATAGCAAAAGCAATCCTAAGCAGAAAGAAGTGCAGGAGGAATTACAATAACAAACTTCAAGCTGTATTATAAAGCTATAGTAATAAAAACAGTATTATTTTTTTCTAGTCTGCTGTGTGCATGTTTACTCGGCTACTTATCTCTATAAGTTTAACTTCTGTCATATTAATTGTAAAGCTTCTTAAAGAACAAAGACTCTATCTTGTTCAAGATTACCTTCTGACTACAAAGGAAACACAGATCCTGCATATGTTTACTTCCTAGTGCTTAGGCCTTTTCTTACAACAGAGCGAGTGCTCAGGGTTGGGTTTGTTGTAAGAAGAAGGCATAGCTGTTGTGCATAGCATGACTTCATATCTCCTAAGAATGTCTTGATTCTCTGTTCCTACAGTTGAGTAGAGACAAGTGTAACAACTGCAAGAAGAACCACCATGTTCCTATCTATATTGTACAGAGAAGCAGAAAAATATGCAAGGCTTACGACCCACAATTTCAAATGAGGGGTTTGAGTTGTAACCACAATTCTGAGGATTATGACAGCATAAAGGAAAAAATTATTCGTGGATATTAGAAATGGCAAGAACTTAGATTTATGATTGCCGTGGTAAGTAAAGGAGCGTCAGTAAAACTGAAATATGAGGAATGAGTATGTAAACATGATGCAGACATAAAAATAATATTAACATCATCTGGTAATACTCAGTAATATTTACTTTATATTACTAAGTATTCATATGTCAAAAATATCTCCATATAGGCGTTTTCTAATTTCCTTTTGAGTACTACAAGGGGACTAATGGTAATTTGTCTCCCTCAGCAGATATGGACCAGAGTGTGAAGTGTCCAGATCATCAGTATGCCAACACATAGAGAAACCAGTGCCTCCCAAGAGCTGCAAGTTGTCTAGCTTATGGAGAGCCCTTAGGGATGGTCTTGGCCTGCATGGCTCTTTGCATATCTACACTCACAGTAGTTGTTCTTGGAGTCTTTGTGAAACATCACAACCCCCACTTTGTCAAGGCTAACAACCAGGCTCTCAGCTACATCCTGCTTATCTCCCTCATCTTCTGCTTCTTCTGTTCCTTGGTCTTTATTGTCCATCCCAAAACAGTCATCTGCATTCTACAGCAAACCACATTTGGAGTTGCATTCACTATAGCTGTTTCTGCTGTCTTGGCCAAAATTGTAACTGTGGTTCTGGCCTTCAAGGTCACTTCTCCAGAGAGAACAATGAGATGGCTGCTGGTATCAGGGGCTCCCAACTTAATTATTCCCATCTGCACCCTGATCCAGGTGACTCTCTGTGGACTCTGCTGGGAAACTTTCCTCCCTTCATAGATACAGATTCCCACTCTGAACATGGCCTCATCATCATCCTCTGTAGTAAGGGTTCCCTCATAGCTTTCTACTGTGTATTGGGATACCTGGGCTCCCTGGCCCTGGCCAGCTTCACTGTGGTTTTCCTGGCCAGGAACCTGCCTGACACCTTCAATGAAGCCCAGTTCCTGAATTTCAACATGCTGGTGTTCTGCAGTATGTGGCTCAGCTTCCTGCCTGGCTACCACAGTGCCAAGGGGAAGGTCATGGTGGCTGTGGAGGTCTTCTCCATCTTGGCCTCCAGTGCAGGGCTCCTGGGCTGCATCTTTGCCCCCAAGTGCTACATCATCTTAGTCAGGCCAAATAGAAATTGTCTGCATGGCTTCAGGGATAAAAGACATAGAAGTAGAGATAAGCATTATTAAGACTAAACTCATATATTTGATTACTGTATACAATTTCTGAGCTAAATCTATAGTCATCTTGTGGATACCTAAGACAGTATCCCAAATCTCATGTACTCATACTAATATACTCCTTTGTAAAATGAAAAGCTGTTATTTGTTAAATATTAAAGTATAAAATCTAATTCTATGCTGTACTTAACAGTCTTAGTCTGATGACTATTTTGCTACTATGTCACCTCAAACTTCTCATTTTATGGGTATCTTAAATCACACCATCTGATTTACAACTTGCTTCTTAGTAAGGATGTCTTTTGATTTGGTCTGTTATGTGAATGTTTGCAGTCCTATATAATTTATCATGTCAAAGTGTATATTTTTGTCTTTTCCTATCCAGTGTGTATACTTCTAGACATACATATTCTAGTTACAATAAATGGGGAGAACTATGCAATACATGTTTCTTTTGGCCTGGCTTACTTTGATTAAAATAATTTTTCCATGCTTCCATTTCCTTCCAGACACTACATAACATTTTTTCTGATGGAAGCTTAAAATTCCATTGTGTATGTATATACAAGTAATAAATTGGCAAATAGTAAAGATAAATCTCCAAAGCAAAATTATAAATATCTAAACAAAATGCACAATGATGTACTCAACATCCTTAGCATATGGGAATGCAAAGCCAAATGGCACTGAATTTTATCTCACTCTAGTGACAATGTCTATCATTAAGAAGGCTAATTTAGGGCTGGGGATATAGCCTAGTGGCAAGAGTGCCTGCCTCGGATACACGAGGCCCTAGGTTCGATTCCCTAGCACCACATATACAGAAAACGGCCAGAAGCGGCGCTGTGGCTCAAGTGGCAGAGTGCTAGCCTTGAGCGGGAAGAAGCCAGGGACAGTGCTCAGGCCCTGAGTCCAAGGCCCAGGACTGGCCAAAAAAAAAAAAAAAAAAAAAAAAGAAGGCTAATTTAAAAATGCTGCCAAGTATAAAGGGAAAAGGGACATGTATACTCAAGTTCATAGGAATGTAATTCCATATACCTAGTAGGGAAATCATTACGTAGCTTTAACATATGAAAGAGTGAGAAAACCTTGTGAGACTGAAGCCCATTGCATGCATACAGGGACAGATCTAAGTAAACCTGCTGTACAGCTAACACATACTACTGAGAATTGTTAAATTAAGTGATAAAATCCTGTATAATATAATGAATATACAAGTTTAATAAAAGCAGGGGCAGCAGCATTAGGGAAAGGGACAGCTTGCATTCAGTCCACCCCCAGCACTTCTGCATAGACCCCTTCTTTGTTGAGAAGAAGAGAAATGCATTTGTCAAGGTGTTAGCCGTTATATTCCCAGGAACTTCAAAGAGCATTATGCTCCTCCAGGTCTCTAAATGGAGCAACAACTTGGCCAGGTCAGAGACAGAACCATATTGATTCATATGAGACCAAGTTGTCATTCCTTCTATCCATCCATCTTTCTTTTTTCTTCCTCTTTTACTTTACTTCCTCCCTCCCTCCCTCTCTCCATCACTTCCTTTTCTTTTATGCCACTACGTGGGATTGAACTTCAGGGCCTAGCTACTGTCCCTTAGCTTTTTTTAATTTTTGCAAGGCTGTCACTTTACCACTTGAGTCATACCTGCAACTCTAGATTTTTGCTCATTAATTGGAGATAAGAATGCCATAGACTTTTCTATCTGGGTTGGCTTCAAACCAGTATCCTCAGATCTTAGCCTCCTGAGTAGCTAGGATTGTAGGTGGGAGCCGCTGCCTGGACCTGTTCCAATATAGTACTCAGAAGAGAGATTGGGAGAAATCTGGGGGTTTCAAATGTGGTTATCACATGAATGATTCTGAACTACAGGGTGGAGATGGATTTATGTGGAATCAATACAGATTTGGCTCCCCATTTTTAAGTGTAAGAGCCAAGCAGTTCATTTCTCGGTATCAAGCCTAAATTCAATTCTGAGTCTCAATTTTCTGGTTGCCAAGTTTTGGGATTTACCTCCCTTCTTTTCCTATGTGACCCTGGAGGCATGGGTAATACTGTCCACCAAGTGTTGCTGGTGATGGGGCTTTAGTGTCCATCAGAAGAAGGCCACGGTGTCTCTGTGTGCTGAGTGCAGGTCTTGCACCTTTGGGCAATTTGAAATCATTCACAGAATACCTGCTTCCTCTGAGTGCACCTAATGCACTCAATCTCAATGGATGATCTAAGCATACAGTGACAAGCACATGACAAGGCACAAACAAAGAGTTACAACACAAGCCAAACACAGGTGCCTCCATGCCTGAAATTCTAGTTACTCAAGATGCTGAGATCTGAGGATAGTGGTTCAAAGCCAGCTGGGGCAGGAAAGGCCATGGGACTCTTATCTACAATGAAACACCAGTAAACCGGATGTAGAGCTGTGGCTCAAAGAGGTAGAGGGCTTAACCTTGAGCAAGAAAGCTCAGGAACAGTGCTTGGGCCCTGAATTCAAGCCCCACAACCAACAACATCAGACAATAACAAGAGAACACATTTTAGTGAGGGTAAGTTATAAGGAGGTCAACCTAGAAACTTCTTGATGCCTCTAACTGATTGCTGTCTGGATCTTATCTGTTCAGTTTCTGAAAGTGAAATAAGGACACTGGTCTAAGTAGCATTATGTTGTCCTCACTGCAATTCTAGCATCTTGCTGGGTGGTGGGGCTTTTCACCAAGCTTCAGAGTCTCGAGTTGAAACAGGCTGTTCTTTGAACTGCATATGTGTTTGGCCCCACGACAGTCTTGCTACAGAGAATGCTCTCCCCCGACTGTCCCCCTAGATGGTTTGCATTACTAGCTCCTGAGTGGTCTACTCCATGGTTTGCATTTGGTGAGCTTGGGTCCTCATCCAAACATATGGGTTTTGCCTTGAAAAACTCCATGAAAGCCACTTTCTGGGCTACAGGCCTTTGGGACAGAAGTCCATCTGCAGTCATCGGCTTTTTAATAAAGACTCCCAGTTCAGCCTCTCAAGATGTGGCTTCTCTGTATCTGCAAGTGAATTCCCACACAACAAAATCCAGTAGACTCTGTCTCCTCCTTGTCTCTCCCCTCTCTTCACCCTGGCCTCCAATCTTACACATTTGTCCTCCAGAAAATTCAACTGGTCATGCAGGCATCTACAGCCATCTCCACTGACAGAACCTGCAAAAGAAAATTCAGAACAATCTTTCTTTATTGGCAGTTTGCTTAGGAACCTAGCGTTTGACATATGTGAATCATTCAAGCTACAGCCAGATGGGAGAAAGGAATTGCCGGGGTGCTACTCCACAGAAGGGAGACCCTAGGTACTATTTCCAGCTATTCCACATACCAGCTCCAGCCTCTTGCCCCTGTATGACAAATAGACATAGTGAAGGTTAGAGAAAGATTTATTACCTGGAAGCCAGGGAGAGTACAGCATTCAGCCTATTTTCAGCCATCTTCAGAGATACAGATAAGATCTTAGGCTTTGAATACGTAACTATGGCAAGGGGTATAAGAATTATAATCTTCAAGCCAGGTGCTGGTGGCTCAGGCCTGTAACCCTGGCTACTCAGGAGATGGAGATCTGACAATCAAGGTTTGAGACCTGCCGTGGCAGGAAAGTCCTTGAGAGTCCTATTTACAGTTAACCACCTACAAACCAGAAGGTGACCTGTGGTTCAAACTGGCAAGGTACTGGCTCTGAGCAAAAAGAGGCTTAGGGACAATGCAGAGGCCTTGAGTTCAAGCCCCAGTGGCACTGCCAAAGAAAAATCGAATCTCAAATTGATTGCTTCCTTTCAAACAATTTTGTAAAGCCTCCTTTTAAACAAAAAGCTATTTTATTTAAGTCCTACCTTTTACTGTTACATCCTTTTACAAATTCCAGATTTTGCCAGCTTGTGTGCCCTTTATGTTTTTGGCCAGTCCAGGGGCTTGGACTCAGGGCCTGAGCACTGTCCCTGGCTTCTATTTGCTCAAGGCTAGCACTCTGCCACTTGAGCCACAGAGCCACTTCTGGCTATTTTCTGCATATATGGTGCTGGGGAATTGAACCCAGGGCCTCATGTATAGGAGGCAAGCACTCTTGCCACTAGGCCATATCCCCAGCACCTTGTGTGCCAATTTGATTGAACTTTTAGCTGCATTATCTACAACTACCTAAGCCAAATTCTCTTAAAGTTTTACTTTAAAATGTATTTTTAAAAATGATTATCTTTAAGTGGTTGTATAGAAGAGTTCCATTTAGCAAATGAATATAAGGTGTTTTGAACCATGTTACCTCTTGAGAAAAGGGGAGGGGGAACCCCACACTTGGCAACTAGAAAACTGAGACAGAGAATTGAATTCAATTTGTTATAAAGAGATGACCTGCTTGGATCTTTCTTACACTCAAAGACGGGGAACCAAATCTGTATTGATTCCACATAAATCAGTCTCCACTCTGTAGTGTGGAATCATTCATCTGATAGTCACACTGCAAGTGCCTGATTTCTCCCCATCTATCCTTTCAGAGACTTGGAACAGCTTTCAGCAGAAAGGTGGTGGCTCCCACATGTAATCTTAGCTACTCAGGATTGTGAGCTCTGGGAGCTGTGACCTAATCAGCAAGAAAACAGAGGATGCCACATTTAATAAGCCACATCATAGGAGTCCCCTCCACAGGCTAGTGGCTGCACATAGACTTCCCAAATTGTGCATCTGGAAGCAGCTCAGAGTTAAGTCTTTTAAAGACAAAAACCACATCCTTTCTGCCAAGCAATGCTTTGTTTTGCAAAGCATATCCAGAAACAAAACTGAACAGTAAATGTAGACATACTCCCCTAAATACTGAGAGGCTGGAACATTTTGGGGGACTTTTCTTTTTTAGAATCTGCTGAGTAAACAGCTTTTTTGCATCACCTGTTTGAGCAAACAACAGTTCTGGGGTCAGGAGCTTTTTTCCTTGGGGGACAAAATGGCATCACTTCTGCCAGGCTTCAGGCCATAACCTACACCATAGGGATACTAATTAGAAGCCAGTCCCGATAGAAAGTCAATGGGATTCTGATCTGCCATTCAGCAAAAAGCTAGAAGTGGAGATGTGGCTCAAGTGTTAAAGTGCCAGTTTTGTGCTGAGTTTCATCTGCAACGTTAGCCTGGCATTGCCCTTTCCTCCTATTGGCCCACCAAGGGTCCTTTTGTAGCAGGCGGCTGATAACCAGCTCCCCCCTCTCCTCTCACCTTGAAGTAATATTAAATGCAAACACAAGGCAAATGTGAACACAAGGCAAATGTAAACACAAGGATCATGGGGGGTCTCTCCCACAAGGGGGAGAAGGTAAGGGAGCCACCCATTTGGCTCAGTCTAGGGAAAATTGGAGTTCAGTCCATTTCGGTGCCACTCAGTATAAAGCAGGCAGAGTTCCCCTTCTCTGGCAGTGAGCAGGTCCAGGCCCTGGCAGTTCTGGAGGTCCACAGAAGCCAAGGTGCTAGCAACTTAACACATCATTAGTGGACAGTTTATCATAAACATTGAAGCATGGGGCCAAGGCCTTCAACACCTATTCTCCCCCCAAAGGGAGCCCCTAATCTCAGCAACGGGGGAAAGACATAATGAAAATAACATTGCAAACTCCATTCCAGTTCTTTGGCAGTAGCTGTAGGCGTTATCACCACTGAGAAACATTGTGCCATAAAAGATGTCGAGGTAGAGTCCTAGAAGCAAGCAGGGCAGGCACTGGAAGGAAAGGAGGCTGGCTGTCTCCGTTGTTGTCCACCACTGATACATGCAGGCAGGTTTCCCATATTTCCAGGGAGAAGCAGGAAGAAATCCACCACAGTCTTTTTTATTCCTAGAGAGAATAAGGAAGCATACCTCAAGAGAAAGTGCTCTTGGGTAGTTATTTTGGTGAACAGTATTTTAGGTCTCTTGCAGGTACCCAAATTGGGCTTGGTTCCCTGATTGGGAAAACACATCTGAAGCCCCTTCCCATGCTAATAAGTGGGTCAGGACCTCGCCATGATCCAGTAAGGGGGTCCTTCCATCGGACTTCCACCTTTAAATAAGGTGTCTGATTTGACCAATGCCTCTGAAAAAGCCGTCAGAGGTTGGTCTTTGGAGAAATTTGAAATATTTAGTGTAAGCATGGCTGTCCTTAACTGGCCATGGTGGATGCCCTCCCCCTTTGTTTTTTATTAATTGGTCCTTTAGGGTCTTGTTATGCCAATCGATTATGGCTTGACCCCTTGGATTGTATGGTATTCCAGTGGTGTGTTTATATTCCACATTTGAAAAAAACTTTGCAATGGTTTGCTTATAAATCAAGGCCCATTGTCTGTCTTTACCTGTAAGGGTAGCCCCAGGATGGCAAAACATGGTAGCAAATGGCTTTCAGCATGCCGGGTCCTTTCACCTGAATAGGCAAGTTTAATGTATGAAGACACTAGGGTTGGTAACAAATTAACTACATACAAACTATCAGAAAACATGTTCATCAGCTGCTGGGCATGGGTTAGTGCCAAGGCAACTGTGTATAGCTCCTTAAATTGTGCAGACCCTGTAACTGGCTCAAAGTAGTGGGTAGTAGTAGGGGAGGTGGTGGATTATACCACCGCGGCATATCCCGCTTTGCCCATCAGTAAAAACATTTACACCTTTAATAAGAGGTTTGGTAGAGAAAAGTATAGGGGGAGTCCACAGTAACCTCAAAAATGAGGTTACCCATCTTGAAGTGCCATAATGGCAGTCCAACTTCCCCATGAAACCCTCTAAGGCACTAGACACCCAGTTATGGTTTCGCCTTTCTAAGTTCTCTAAGATCCTGGGCTTCCCAGGGGTGCCACCAGGCCGGCCTAATGTGTCCCGGGTTAACAATTACTGGGAAGCCCATGCATGGTGAGCATGAGCCGTGGCTGTGAACGGGCATCTCAGCAGGCTTTCCCAGGTCCATACAAGATGAAGGGGAGCCTCCAGTTGGGGAGGGGTGAGGAGACGATGGAGGCCGCCCCCCACCTTCCTGGTCCACCACATGTCCCGGGGCCAAGGCTCTTGGCTCGGGACCCAGGGGATCAGGCCAAAGCTTCTCTGTGGGCTCATTGGAGTGAGGCATTGAGCCCCTCTCCTCCTGGGCAGCGGGAGGGCTGTTTCCCTCCCATCCAAGACGTTCCTCCGCAGATCCTTCCCAGGCCCAGATGCTCCCCCTTAGGAGGTCTGGGGAAGAGCAGGTCTTAAGGGTCTGAAGGATTGGGAAGACTAGGAGAGGGAGCTCCTCTCCCAAGTTGAAATCCTTACTTTCCACTCCATGCTCTACCCGATCCCACGTATCACATTTAAGGAGACTGGCATCCACCAGTCAAGGGGTGGTGTGTGTCAGGGCCTCCCAAATCCTTGTGGCCTGGGAGTCTGAAATGTCCAGTCCAGTGCTTTGGAGTGTAAATATCAGCACCTGGAGGGCTGGATCACCCGCTGATTTTGAGATTGCCCCATCCTTTCCGGGGATACCCTTACCTCTCGGAACTCGCCTTACTTGGCTCACCGATTGCTTCACTTCTAAACCTGTGCTATCCTGTGCCCCACGTTGGGCAGCAGATGTCAGGGTCCCTCACCCCCAGCGCTCTCCTGGCCAGCGGGAGAGGCGGGTAAGTGCAACCTGACTGAGGCGAGCCAAGAAAAGGTGAAGAGTCGACGGACCACCCGCACCCAGCCCCCCTTTCGTCGGAGGACAATCAGACAGCCTGGGAGAGTGTCATGCAAGGTCTCACTTTATTTGGGAGAAGCTTTGGCCTATAAAGCAGCAGGAAGTGGAGGGGTGTAGGCACACCTAGCTACGGACTGAGGGGAGGCCTGAGCTGTCCATCAACGGTGGATGGCCAAGGGAACAATCCTAAGAGGCTGCCTAATTCTCCATCACAGCCCACAGGACCGCCTCTGGGTTCACCTCCAGGTGAACTCTTGGCCACACGTGGTCCCAAGGCTGGGAGGCGGGACCAGCTAGAACAGCCTTTCCAGGTCTGCATAATCGCCCCATGTGACCCTGGGGCAGGTACACACAGGTGAGGTCAGAAGGGCGAACCACACAGGAAGACCTGTTTTACACTATTTTAAGACTCATTTGGGTGAACTCCATCTAGGCATGAAAGACTGTGTTCCCTGACTGACCTGAGAATAGCACTAGGCATTGAGAATTAAGGTCAGGAATTGCTTTTCAAATAGAAAATGCTAGAGACTAGAGCCTCAGGAGCACAGCTAGAACTTCCTTTTACATCCAGAATGCACAGTTTGGCTGTGGTTGTGTCACAGATTGTGTCAGGGCCTTTGGGGTCAGCGTGGGTGAAGATCGACCCCCTTTTCTGTTAAAGGGTTGGTCATTTCAATTGACTGTACTCAGTGTGAAATTATTTCCATTCTTTCCAAACCAAACAACAACAGGGCTAAGGAACGTGTAGGAGGGTTGATTTTCACAAATAATTTTAGGTGTTTTTTGTTGTTGGTGGTTGTGGGGCTTGAACTTGGAGCTTGGGAGCTGTCCTTGAACTCTTCAGCTCAAGGTTAGTGCTCAACCACTGTGAGCCATGGCACCACTTCCGGTTTTCTGGTAGTTAAATGAAAATAAGATTCTCATTTGCTTTCTAGCTGAGGTTGGCTTTGAACAAGGATACTCACCTTTTTAGGATTACAAGTGTCGTCAGGAGTCAAGTCACAGGATTGCCTCCCTGAGGTCAGCTTAGAAAGGTGGCTGGCCAGGGCTGCACTGACCTTAAATATAGCTGAACAACTCCAGCAATGCCTCTAAGGGCAGCAAAACCAGAGATCTGTCTCAGCCACAGCTACACTCAAGAGGACCCCAACTTCCACACAGCCACTGGGAATCAAGGAAGCACTGGGAATAAACATGGGACCAAATAAACAGCTCCCACGGAGAACCTATGTAAATTAGGACAAGCCCTTGACCATCTGACCACCAGCTTGGTCTATCCATGGAGGAACCCAACCTTTAACAGGGATAAGAACTTGCAGAGCCACTGGAACCCTGATGACCTTGGGAATATTGTCTGAGGAAGGAAGGGAAGACTGTGGCATTTCCTAGGTTTATTTCATCACCATTGACAGAGCAGCTTCAGTGCTAGTCAGACCTTCCAAAACGAGTGAACTAGTGTGTAAGGGACTGGTAAAGTGTCACAAGAACTATGTCTCTGTGAGAGCTTCAGGCACTCTGCTGTTCTTCCCTGAGGCCTAGAGTCTCCACCTGGGAACTACCGGGGGAAAAGATAAACCATACCCAAATCTGGTGCTCTGCAGAGGCTGTGTCATATAAGGGCCTCTCTGGAGACTCATGGGGACTCTACTATGATTCCAATACCATTCAGTGCTGACACCTTTGCACTGTGCGCATCTTCTCTCCATGCCCATTCTGCACAGCAACACACCACCCCCTTCCTTCCACAAGCATTTGTAAAGTGTATCCCACACAGCTGTCTGTCAGAAAAGTACCCATAAGTGAAACCAATCTCTGCTACATTAGATTCACGAAGTCAAAACCATTGCTAGATGCTGGTGCCTCATGTCTGTAATGCTAAGTCCTCCTGATGTGGATAGCTGGAAGATCTAAGGTAAAGACAGCCAGGGTAGTTTCCATCTCCAATTCATTAGACAGTGCAGGCTTGGATTTGTCACTCAAGTCATGAAGCACAAGCAATGACCATGAAAATTGAAAGACAGAGAGAGAGAGAGAGACAGAGAGATAGACAGGAAGACAGAGACACAGAGAGAAATAGAGACAGAGAGTGGAGAGATAAGGAAGGATTCAAGAGGAGGGAGATGGGGAGAGGGAATAGAAAAGAAAGAGAAGAAGAGGGAAAGAGGAAGAGAGGAGCAGAGTAATAGGCAAAATTAAAGTAGGGAAGGTAAATGGCACAGGATTGAGGGATGGGAAGAGGGGAGAAAGGGAAGAGAAGGGAAACGAGACAGTGACAGAGAGAGAAGCACTGGGTTCAAGCCCCAGTACCAGCACACACTCACAAACACATATACACAGCAAACAAAAAAAGGGAGGGGAGGATAAAAATCATTGAAATATTATGGAAAAGCACAGTACATTGTTCCCACCCACCCAGTCACTGAGGACTGGTCCATGTGCAATTCAGGATTCCTCAGCCTCCCCTCTCAGTTCTCCTTGAACATCAGGGTCAACCCTGTCTTTCAAGGTGCCCAGACTTTGCCCTATTGAGGCCCTCACTGCCTATCCCACAAGAATCCCATCTTATTTACTGAGCAGAGTCCAAAGGTGAACCACTGATCCCCCAGGAGCCCCAGCCCTCCTCATGCAAATCTCACCAGTCTACTCTGCAGGCTCAGCCTCCTGAAGCAAGAGCACACACACTAAAGGCCAGGTTTTCCAATCTCCTCCCATCACACAACTGTCACCAGCCTCAGTCCTCAACTCTGGCTCTCTGTGGAAATCTAATGTACCTACCCAAACCAAAATGGATAACTCAGTGTTGAAGGGTCACATGCAATCTTACAGAATTTCTGTTCATGTGCGAACACCCTCAGCCCAGGCAGGATGCATCCACAGGTGCCACTGAACCTCCATGATTTCTAAGTTCTCTTGCTCCTTCAGATCACAGGTTTCTCCATCCCTAGCTGAAAGGAAATATTTTAATTCATACACTTTGTGATCACAAAAATGAAAACTGGATGTCCAGAATATTGTATTATTTGAAAGTCAGCTGTCCAATAGTCTGGTTCTGTAAGGGATAATAAGGGCGCTCCTATGTCAGAGAAAGCCCAGAGCCTTCAACAGAAATATTACAAGGTAAAGGAACACCTTGCCCAAAGCCTGGTCCTCTGGAAAAGGGGGTGACACCTGGGGCCTCTCAGGGGACTCCCAGAATCTCTACCAAGATTCTCCAATACTCTGTGCTGACACTCTTGTATAGTGCCCATGTCCCTCTCTCCCTGCCATTCTGTACACTGGTCCACCATCTCCTTCTTCCTCACTGTGAAGGTGGTCCTATCAGAGCTGTCACTCAGGTAAGTCCACAAATCCCTTGTGTCACGTCACAGAAACTAACTTGTGTTACACCAGGTCAAGATCAAAAGCATCGCCAGGTGAGGGTAGCTCTAAACAGCAGTTCTAACGGTTCTACAAGTGGATGTCCAGAAGACTTCAGTAAAAGCCAGCCAGGAAGACTCCATCTCCATTTACTAGACAATGCAGGCCTGGAGGTGGGAGTCAGGTGCTAGATCACCAACCATGCACATGATAACCCAGTATCCACAGGAGACATAAAGAACCAAAGGAACACATAGTATCACATTCTGCACACTCAATAGCATAATTAATGCTATATCTTATCTTACCATATTTCTGTTCATGTACAAAGGCAGTCAGTGCAGGAAGGGTCCATCCACAGGCAAAATCCACCCCGGCAAGGTCCATTCACAGGCCCCACTGTATCTCCATGCTTTCTCGGGTCTCTTGCTCCTTCATAGGTTTCCTCACCTCTAGCTGAAAGAAAGGAAAATTATTGTAATTCATACGCACTGCCAATCAAACAATGGGCTCTGGGTGTTCAGTATATTCTCATAGGGGAAACTCAGCTCCCTAGCACTCTGGATGCCATAGGAGAAAAACTGGGCTTCTGAAAAGACCTGCAGTTTTAATTAACCTGTCTAGGTAACAGTATGTAAAATGTATTAGGTTCTTTCTAATGTGAGCAAAGAACTCTGAAGTCAGGGACTCTTGGATGATGGCTTTGTGCTAAAATAGATGTGAAGAGTACAGAGAAAACACCATGCAGAAATCTTCATTGAAATTGAGGAGAGCTGGGCAAACTACTGACATGGAGCCTAGGGACAGACCCTCCTCTTTCCCATGAAGACTGCGCTCATGCTCCCACCCAGCCAGCATCACTGGTGTTCTCAGCAGGGTCTCCAGTCTCCTGGAGAGCACCAAAGAGGAAGCAGAGTCCAGGTGGCCTCCTGCCCCTCAGAAACTTGGCCTACCACACCACCAAGCTCCAGGACCTATCTTCAAAAATACATACATACATAAACAAACAAGAAAGTAACGAGGCAGAGAAGGGGCATACATGGAAGGTCAGGTGATGGGAATATTCGAGACAAAAACACCATAATGTTTGGGGGACCATAGCATGAAAGGTTGTTGAATGAGGTGACAAAGC
Organism: Perognathus longimembris pacificus; assembly: GCF_023159225.1. NCBI lineage: Eukaryota > Metazoa > Chordata > Mammalia > Rodentia > Heteromyidae > Perognathus > Perognathus longimembris. Next base: position 44,732,772 of record NC_063178.1, read on the forward strand.
TCCCCTCCCCATACTACCTTTGTTCAGAAGGTACAGGGTTCTGTAGGCACCTTTCAGCTTTGAAAGCCAGCTCCATGTCAGCTGTCCTTTCCCTGGAATCCAAGCTGCAGGATCCAATAGCATTTGCCGCTGGCCCTGGCTGGGTTGGGCTGGGATAAGGCCTCTGCTGGGTGTGCTGGCCACATGCAGTGTGAACTTATACAACGACTTGCTCCTGCAGTATTTATGTGAACACCTCTCTGATTTCCCCACCCAACCCCCTCCACTGAGAGAAAGTTTCTGAGTTCTGCACCACTTTCTGGAATAGCTGTGTTCTTATGCTGTGGGCACTAATTTGGGTCCTTCACACAGCAGCAGAGTCTGTGAAGAACGGTGACTGTCCTTTCTGCCACACATAGTCCAGTCCTGTCTTGTACACTTACTGGAGGCTGTGGCCTCCACTTGAGGCTGCCCAGAGGTAAGGGCATTTCCTATGACTGGCAACTCTTTAGGCTGCTCAACCAGTAAAAGGAAACCTTGGCTCCTAATTCTGCTAGAGCTATAGCTGGGTAAGACGCAAAATGAATGGCAGGCAACCTATTACTTCGGACTCTCTTCACATGTGTCTCGGTGCCATGATCATCCCATTGAAATTCTGAGGAACAGCTGAAATTGTTAAGTTGTGCCAGTAAGCTGGATCTCCTTCATGTAGGGAAAGGACTGGCGCGATGTTCTTTAGGAGTTGGGCATGGTGGTACAATCCAAGGCATTGTTCTCAACTCCAAATGGCATTCTGTTTTAAGTTTTCTCTGATGACCAGGTAGGTGCCCATGGCTTTGTTGAATGCTCTGTCCTGTATTACCTCTTGAGTCTCAGCTGCATTGTACCCCATGTCACACATGACTGCCACAATAATGGGGTCCTGTTTGCTGGGTAGTGGCTCATCAGGACCCAGGCTAGATCCCCCATCTAGACTCAGCCAAGGGTACTCCAGCATTTGTTCAACATTGGGTCTCTAACTGGAGTCCACAATCAGCATTTGGGAAGGTAGGTCAAGTCCCTTAGCAGATAGGTATAGTGGAGGGCTATTCTTGGTCTCTAAGTATAGGACCTGTACTTCAGCAAACTTTCTCCCCTCAAATGGGAACTTTCCCGCTGTTGTCACATACAAAATGATGCCTAAGTTCCAAATGTCCATCTTGTAGGCATCATACATTTTATGTAGGAATATTTCTGGGAGTTGAATATCAAGGCTCCACAAGCTGCTTTGTCAACTGCCTCTTTATCGTCCTGACACTCAGCCCAAAATCACTGACCTTGGCATTGGGTTTGGCGTCCAACAGGATCCTGTTGGTTGAGGTCTTGGTGTGCAATTCCGTTCTCATGAAGGTAGTGGACAGCACTCACAATCTGTTTGAATAGCTTCCTGGTTTCATGCTGGAATATGCGGCTGCATCAAGATTTGCGAATCCACCCTATAAGGTGTCCCTGCATGCCCAGCTCCATGACGAGATATAGTCTCTATCCTCCAACACCTCGAAAAATTGGATGTTGTGTATGTGATGTATGCTCTTGAAAATGTCCACCTCGTTTTCAATGGCATGGCTCTCCAGGTCTTTTTCAGGAGTTCTTTCATGGCCAGCCTTGTATCTCTGAGGTGGTGCTGGACCACTATCACATATCCAAAGCTACCATGAATTATGGTCTCCTTCAGTTGATACTGTTTGATGATGGTTATCTCCTCCTCCTCTTCTGAGGAAGAATTAAAGAAACTTTGTTGTAGTTTGATATCTTTTTACTGGGATGGCAAGTAGTCAATCTTCCAATTATCTCAAATGTTCTAAATGAAGATGACATGTAATAAATTTTAACCCAAATGAGCTAAAATAAAAAACAAAGTAAACACCAGAATGATAAGAAATACCCAAACCCAAACAACACCAACACAGCTCCCTCCCACACCTCCACACAAATAAAACCTTACACTTGTCCGAAGTTAGTCCAGCAGGTCAGGTGACAGGTTTTACGTACCTCGAATCCACTTGGAAGTGTGAGTGAAGGGACCAGAAGAGCGGGTTAGGGGACCAGGGTGAAGGGACCTGAAGTGCGTGTGAAGGAACCAGAAGTAGAGGTGACAGGACAGAAAACTTGGGTGAAGGAATGCGAAGCAGGGTGAGAGGACACTCAAGCGCACTTGCAGAGCCATATGGTCGCTCTAGAGGCCCACAGAGAAGGAAGGCCAGCAGACTCGGAGGCCTCCCTGTCTCCCCTTCCCTGGTATGGCCCAGGGTTACACCATTCCACCAAGTCCTCCAGTGGTCATGGGGCTGGAGCCATGTTCCCTGAACTGACACTGCACCTGCTACAGTGATGTGGTGCAGGGGCCTCTTGGGTTTCATCATAGTATGTGTGGGCTTGCGTGGGACCAAAGCTAGTGAGGACAGGCTTCTCATTCCTGTTGTTATCAAGAAAAGATGGGGACTTGGAGAAAGGAAGTCCCATTGGGAATGGATAAATCCTGTCAGGTTCATAGGGTTCACTCCTGCCCACTGCTTCAGGAATTTAATCACAGGACCTACTAGATTGGATCCTTGAACCTTGCCTAGGCCAGCATTAAATGAGATTCTTGGATCTCAGCCTTCTGAGTAGCTAGAATTGCAGGTATGAGCTGCCACTGCCCCACCTATAATTTACCTTCCTTAAAAAAAAAATAAAAAAATAATAATAAAAAACCCTTAAAGTGGGCACCATGGCTCATAGCACCAGAAAACCAGAAGTGGTGCTGTGGCTCAAGTGCTAGCAAGCTAACCTTGAGCTTAAGGTCAGCTCTGGGAGAGCATCCAGACCCAGAGTTTACGAGCAACAACAAAAATAGCCTCTCAAGTAGAATAAGCTTCAGGTACATGTTGTCACTGTATTTGATTTTGGTTCCCTGGTTATTGTGTATACATTTTTCTGAATTAGAGAAGGAAAGGGGAAACATCAAAATGGTGAGACAAAAGATAAAGGGGAAACCAATGCAACTGTGATACTCCCAAGAAAATATGTCGTAAATTAACTGTAAAACTGAGGCAAGGGGGAATTTTAGAGGAGAGAAGATGGGAGAAGAATGAGGGACGTGGTAAAAAAGTATGACAAGAAATGTTCTCACCATCTTACTTATGTATTTAACCCCTCTATACGTCCCCTTGACAATAAACTCAAATCTAAAAAAAGAAAAAAATGATTAAGCTAATCAGAAACAACAGCAGGACAAACAAGCATAGAAAATGGTACAAACAGGAAACAGAAACTAGAATGGCAGATGTGGACAAACTATGATTTAATCTTGGACATCTGCTCTCCCTTCTCAAGTAGAAACACGTATTTGAGTCTAACTGTTGTACTCCAAGAGCGAGAATATTCCATGGAGGCACACTTATGGTGGGAAGCGGTTTTACTTACAAAGGTATTTAATTTACAGTCTAAAAGCATGAACCAAATCCATCCTCCACCTCCTAATGCTTGCCTGACACTACCTTATCCTGGGTTAGTTACCCAGAACCCAGACCTGAGACCTGTCTTAACCTGAATTCTGAACCTCCACATCAACTTCTGACCACCTCAGCCTCCCAGCCTCCAAATGTCCAAACCTCCAGACACCCAGATGAGCAAGCTTCCTTCCTGTAGGCCTCACCTCTATTCAAGGTCAAGCCTTTAGGCTTCTCTGCCTGCATCAGGCTTGGGACTCCTCCATCAGGCCTCAGGCCTCAGTCTCCTCCACAGGCCTAAGGTTCCAGACTCCCCCTCAGCCCTAAGGCTATAGTTTGGTTCCAACCCCTCCTCTGGCCAGCTCGGTTTGGCTCACGCTGCCATACTTCTGCCTGACTCCGGTTCTGCTCTGCCCTGCTTCTCCAGCTAGCTCCAGTTTGGCTCACCCCACTCCTCCTGCTGGCTCCTGTTCTGCTCTGCCCCTCTCCTCTGGCCGGCTCCAATTTGGCTCACCCTGCTCCTCAAGGTGGCTCCAGTTCGGCTATGCTCTGCTCCTCTGGCTGGCCTGGTATGGCTCGCTTCTCCACTCTTCTCGTTAGACCGCTCGGTTCTCCTCTCCGCCCTGCTCTTCCAGTTGGTCTTGTTCCACCTCAGTCCTCCTCCTGTTCTCTTCTTCTCTCCTCTGGAAGCACTCCGAGTGGCTTCTGCCCTTCAGGTTATTACAAAATCGTTGAAAAGTCTCCATCTCCCGGGCTCCTTTGGATCTAGATATAGGAAATGCTATGGGACAAGAACAGTGTTGTAATTTCTGTGGAAGGATGGAGCATACTGGGTGACGTTCCCCCAGGAGCAAACCTAAGGTACCCTGCCCTCCTTTCCCCACCCCACCAGGGTCAGGGGACACTGGCCAGTGTCCTCCTCTTATGGCTCCCACATGGCTGCCAGGAGAGCAGGAGCATCTTCACATGTACCTGGCTTCCTTGGCAACAGTCCTCCCGCCTCAAGAGCATAATGATCAATGGGAGATTGCTGAGCTCTGATTGGTCCATTCCTCACTGATGTCACTGGTCCCACTTGTGATTGGTCCATTTGCTCCCTGATGTCATCAAGCATTGTGAGGCATCCCCAGTAGGGTATATAAAAAGCTGCTCTCCACATTTGTCAGTTACAGCACTGGGAGCTTTTCTTGGTGACCTACTGGACTAACTTCTAAAACTCTAAGGTTTATTTGTGTGTGGGGAGGTGGGAGGGAGTTGTGTTGGTGTGATCTGGGTTTGGGTATTTCTTATCATTATTCTGGTGTTTGTATTCACTTGTTTGTTTTTTAGTTTAGCTCCGTTTGGTTAAGATTTTTATGTGTCATCTTTATTTAGAACATTCGAGATAATTGTAAGATTGAGTACTTGCCATAACAGTGAAAAGATGTCAAAATACAAAAAAAAAAAAATTCTTTAATTCTTCCTCAGAAGATGAGGAGGAAATAACCATCATCGGACAGTATCAACTGTAGGAGACCATTGGCCACGGTAGCTTTGGATATGTGAAGGTTTCCCATCACCACCTCAGAGACACAGGCTGACTATGAAAGTTCTCCTGAAGAAAGACCTGGAAAATCATGCCACAGAAAATGAGGTGGACATTATCAAGAGCATACATCACCCACACATCTTCTGATTTTTTGAGGTGATGGAGGATAAAGCCTGTCTATATTTCATCTTGGAGCTAGCCACGTTGGGACACCTCGTGGGGTGGATTCGCAAATCTTGCTGCAGCCACATATTCCAGCATGAAACCAGGACGCTGTTCAAATTGTGAATGCTGTGCACTACCTTCATGAAAACGGAATGGCACACTGAGAACTTCAGCCCAACATCCTGTTGGAGGCCAAAGCCAATGCCATGGTCAGTGATTTTGGGCTTAGTGTCAGGGCAGTTGATAAAGGGAGCTTGTGGAGTCTTGATATTCCGACTTTCAGAAATGTTCTTACACAAAATGTATGATGCCTACAAGATGGACATTTGGAACTTAGGCATCATTTTGTATGTGATGACAGTGGGAAAATTCCCATTTGAGGGGAGGAAGTTTGCTGAAGTACAGGTCCTACATTTAGAGGCCAAGTAGAGACCTCCACTATACCTAATTGCAAATTGACATGACCTAATTTCCCAACTGCTGACTGTGGACTCCAGTCAGAGACACAATGTTGAACAAATACTGGAGCACCTGTGGCTGAGTCTCGATGGTAGTTCTGGCCTGGGTCCTGATCAGCCACTCTCCAGCAATTTGGACCCCATTATTGTGGAAGTCATGTTTGACATGGGGTACAATGCAGCTGAGACTCAAGAGGCATTACAGGACAGAGCATTCAACAAAGCCATGGGCACTTACCTAGACATCAGATAAAATTTAAAACAGAATGCTGGCCATATGAAGTTGAGAACAATGCCTTGGATGGTACCACCATATCCAACTCCTGAAGAACATCCCCCCCAGCCCTCTCCCTCCAAGAAGGAGATCCAGCTTACTGGCACAACTGAACAATTTCAGCTGTTCCTCAGAATTTCAGTGGGATGATGATGGCACCCAAACACATTTGAAGGGAGTCCGAAGTGCCAAACTGCCTGTCATTGCTTTTTGCTTCCTGCCAAACTACAGTTCTAGCAAAATCTGTGGCCAGTTTTCCTTTGACTGGTTGAGCAGCCTCGAGAGTTGCCACTCAGAGGAGAATGCCCTTCCCTCTGGGCAGCCACATGTGGAAGCCACAGCCTCCAGCTGGAGTGCTAGACAAGGCTGGAGTAGAGTGGCTCTCCACATAGTCACTGTTCTTCACAGACTCTGCTGCTGTGTGAAGGCCCCAAATTAATGCCCACAGCATAAGAACACAGCCATTCCAGGATGTGGTGTAGAACTCAGAAATTTCTCTTAGTGGGGTGGAAAATCAGACAGGTGTGCACATGGATGCTGCAGGAGCAAGTCATGCTGGAAGTTCACACTGCATGGTGCCATTGTCTTGTCGGGGCTTAAAGCCTTCCTGGCTCTCCTGTCCTGCAGAAGAGACAGAAAGCACACCCCACGTGAATGGGGCCAGGAAGAGGATAAGAGAGCTGACAGAATGCCACTCAGTCCCCCTCTCCCTGTTGTGCCAAGTCACGAAACCACCACCAAGAAGACCACCGAGACTCAGACATTCCAAAATGCAAAAGCAAGGTAAGGCTTTATTTAAGTGAGCTGCAACTCAGGCCTCGTCCTACCCACCGACACAGCGGAGGTTAGGAGGGAGCCCCGAGCTGTGATTACACAGGGCTTATAAAGGCAAAGAACAAAGTTACAACAATCAGGTGTTCAAGCAAGCAAGATTAGGATACAGGTACATATCTGATTGGCTCAGGGTTCGATTCTAGGGGTGGTCAGAGTTAAGCATTCCCAGCGGTTAGAGTTCTAGACCTACTGGGCCCTAATAGGCTTGTCCTGGTTCTGCTCACAGGGCCTCCTTATCTCAGGTTTGTGTGGTAAAGTGGGTTTTGAGTGGTAAAATGGGGTTCATGTGGTAAAATGGGGCCTAACTTCAAAGTCTGTCAATTCATTTCCCCCTTTTTCTTTTTGGTACCTTGGGAGCCAATCATGGCTCCATCCTGTCCATTTCAATGGCTTGCATGTCTATGGGATGATATTGAGATAAGACATGGGCCAATAGGGCCCAAAGTAGTAACCAAAGGGCCTGTCACCATTTCTCACAAGTACAGTCTCTGTACCTCTGTTTTGCATGCCTCTAGTTAATCCTGCCTCATCTTCCCTAAAACAACTCTCGTCCCTTGGTTTTAAAGGGGGGCTGATGGGTGAAGATCATCCATCTTCTGTAACTTCTTCAGGCTGACTCAGGGGTGTTGACCTTACCTAACTAGGAACCTATAACTTTAGTCTACTTTACCAAGGGACTGCAGGATTACTGCAAACTGAAAATTAACTTTCAGCTATACAGACTTACCATTAGCTGTATAGTGTTTAGTATCCAAACTTAAGCAACAAAATAATACATAAACTTCTCAGCTGTGCTCTAAGGGTGGAGTGGCTATACCTGTATTCCTGAGCAAGCCCAAAATACCTAAAATAAGGGTGTCACCTCACTTTGGAGTGAGCTGCCAAAATAACATCAACATTAGACTGGGTAGCAGGGAAAGAAGGCAAAAAGAAAATTATAACAATATTCAGTCTAACTTTGTTTTCTTGAGGCGAAGGCGAAGCGGCTGAGTTGGGTGCTTGGAGACCTCCCATGTTCCATCATGGTAGTCATTGTCCAGGGCAAAGGGGCCAGCTGGCCTGGTGTGGAAGCAATGAACCCAAGTGGCAATGCCATCTAGGGTCCCTTCCACCATGGTTCTAAGGATTTGGGGTTATGCCTCTGGACGAACACTCAGTCCCCTGGTCTGAATAAATGGGGGGTAGGGACAGAAGCAGAATCATATAATGCCTTAAGTTGGGGCCACATATTCTTGTGCACGAGCTGCAAATAATCAAGTTTACACAAAAATTCAGCATCAAATCAGCAAGCAATTCAGTCTGAAGGCTAGGGATAAGGGGCGGGGGGTACCCGTACATTATTTAAAAAGGAGTAAAGCCAAGCTGATAGGGAGAATTTCTTACTCTAAGCAGAGCAAAAGGAAGGAGTGACACCCAGTCTGTGCCAGTCTCTAAGGACAATTTAGTTAAGGTCTCTTTTAGAGTGTGATTCATTCTCTCTACCTGTCCTGAACTCTGGGGTCTATGAGCACAATGCAATTTCCAATTTGTCCCCAGTGCAGCGGCAATTCCCTGACTTACTTTTGAAATGAAAGCCGGTCCATTGTCTGACCCAATAGTGGATGGGAAGCTATACCTCGGTAGGATTTCTTCCAGGATCTTCTTAGGCACTATATTCGCGGTCTCATGCTTTGTTGGATAGGCTTCAACCCATCCTGAAAAAGTGTCTACAAAAACTAGCAAATATTTGTATCCAAATTTTTCCAGGTTTAATTTCTGTTAAATCTACTTCCCAATACACGCCTGGCCTATCCACACGGAGGTGAGCTCCTTTAGTAACTGGTTGATTGATGGCGTTGGTGAGCTGACATGCCTTTCAATTCTTAACAATATTTTCAATAAGTTGCTCTTCCTAATTTTCACTTTGGAGTGTCGGAGCAAGTCCTGCATTCTTCGGGTTCCCATGTGAGAAGCTCGTTGGATTCTTTTAAGAATCCCCTTACCCAGCCCTTGTGGCAAGATAAGTTTCCTTTCACAATTTTTCCACCAGTCATTGTTTCCTTCTCTGTCCAGGGGTTTGTGGTCCATGGGAATTTTCTTTATCCACTCCAAGTCTTCTTGGGAATACTGGGGCACAGGAGGCAAAGCTCGTGGCCCTGGGTCTACTAAAGTCTATTCCCAGGAACTCTGACTTGTCTGGCTTATTTAGGCACAGGGATTTTCTGCACAGTCTACGTGCATCAGACAGCCAACGCTTGCTCTCTTTTAATATGAAGCCCAGATGGGTGACTTCAGGTTTACAAATTTGTGCCTTTTAACATTCTAGTTTGTAAAAGCATTTTCCTGACTGGCTGGAGAACTGATTCTGATGACCTAAAAAGTTACCTTTGCAGGCCTTTAACAGATCTCAATAAGGACCCAATCTCACATCTACAAGCTTTCTTTCCTAAACAGATGTATCAGCTTAAAATTCTCACTGCCAGTCAGAGCTTTGAGTAAATGCAGGGGCTTGAGATTTTAATCTATCCTCTCATTTAACAAACTTACCCTTACTAACCACTATCACAGATGACTGGCACGTTCCTGCCCAGTAGACAGACATGGGCATTGGAAAGGCATGCTTATGAACTATTCTTATAGGACTTCCCAGCTTTGATTAACTTTTTTTTTTGCCAGTCCTGGGCCTTGGACTCAGGGCCTGAGCACTGTCCCTGGCTTCTTTTTGCTCAAGGCTAGCACTCTGCCACTTGAGCCACAGCACCACTTCTGGCCATTTTCTGTACATGTGGTGCTGGGGAATCGAACCCAGGGCCTCATGTATATGAGGCAGGCACTCTTGCCACTAGGCCATATCCCCAGCATTTGATTAACTTTTGAAAAGCCAAACAGGAGTGACTCTAGGATCTGACGCCATCTCTGCCATCCAAGCAACGGCTTACTGCCTCTGGATGCTCCATCACTTTTGTCCCAGGAGGAATGACTTTCCACTGCACTTGGACTCAGGGCCTGAGCGCAGTCCCCCAGCTCTCCAGCTCAAGACTAGCACCCTACCACTTTGAGCTCCACACAACTCCATTCCCAGCACTCTTCCGGCTGATTAGAGACAAGTCAATCACAGGGACCTTTCTCTGCCCGGGCTGGCTTCGAACCGTAGATTTCAGATCAGTGAGTCTTACAAGAGGCCACTTTACTCCGATTAGAAGCAACAAGGTGGTCCACACAGAAGTAGTTTTTAAGCATGCTCTCTTACCTGGAACTTATTAAGGGTCAGTATTAGATCTTGACAAACTTGCAGGAATCACCTGTGCTTCTCTGTGGGCCTGCTGGAAACTGTTACAAAAAATCTACAAAGAAGCTGGAATGGCAATTAAACATTTTGGTAGCCATAATTCTCCTTTTCTCACTTTGCAATAATTATTTAGGACAATTTTTCTTCCAAATTTCTTATCTAGAAACGTATTCTTGATTTCTAAAGCCTTTTTAACACTAACACAACACTTCAGCTTTTATCTGCATCGGAAAAACTGAAGCTCACAGGCATTCTGAAACCAGTTGCTGCCCTTTGCCTACGGGCTGCTTGTTTCAAAAGAGCCTCTTTTTTTTTTTTCTTCAGTCCCAGTTACTGCATGGCATGAAGACCTTTGAATTTTTCCTTAATGCAAGAATCACAATTAGAAATACTTATCCATTCAGCTCTCCAATATATTAGTGAGAAACATTGACACATTTTGCTATTTTCCTACATACATATATATATTCTTTTAAATCCAAATTTCTGACACTTAGCTCTGATTTTTTTAATTTTAATTAAAGAACCCTGAGAAATCCTTTTTAACTCTAGTTCCTCTTTAAAACAATGCAATAATACCTTTAAAGCATTTAGTAATGCCCAAACTTGATGACCATTTAAATTTAAACTTAAGCTTAATTTTGCATCATACTGCAGTCTTGAACATGTTCACATTCACATATGCACACACACATACATTTTCAAAAAATCTTAAAGTGTGCTGTATAAGCATCGGCTGTACATTTTAAGACAAAAACCTTTAACAAATGATTTTAGCATTCTCCGGCCTCATTTTTCAGGGCTTGATAGTTTTTGTAAAACATTTTTAGTCTTAGTAAAACTTTTTAGCACACCAAACAATTTTCTGCTTAAGAAGGCTGGGTGGGGGTCCCCCTAGAGTTCTTTTTTTTGTGGACACTCTCACTGATTGACTGATTGTGTGCTGTCACTTGTACATCTTTCCAGTGAGCTAAAGTCAAGTCCAGGGGAGTGGAAGGAACGTTCCCCATCATCCGTTTGTCAGTCAGGCACAGCACAAGAAAGAAACACAAAAATAATCACAGGCACAAAGACCAGACAACACTTACAGACATACTTAGGGAGCCATGGCTTACAGGTTTGACTGTGTCTCTCCTGCCCCTGTGAGGGGGCAGACCACACAGTCTCACTGTGTCTCTCCTGCCCCTGTGAGGGGGCAGACCACACAGTCTTGAGGCTCTCTCTCTCCTGTTCCTGTGTAGGAGCGGAGCAGACAACCCTCAATATAGAGTGGACCGGACCGACGCCCCTTAGAAGGGCCTCCCGATCCAGTGCTTCAGGTTCAGGGTGGTAGTGGGAAGCCTGAGCCCCCTGTGGAGGGCTTGTGGTGTCCCCCAAGTCCTCCAGGACTGCCCATACGAGCATGTCCACTCCGGCTGGTTCTTCACTACCTACAGGTTCAGATTCAGGCGGCTGGCCAAAACAGAAAACAAAACTACAAATCACACAGACACAGACACACAGAATGAACAGCACTATTTTCTTACCTTCGGAGTCTGGGGTCTCGGGGGGTCTTGGGGGCCATCCTGGATGAGCCCCCAAATGTTGTGCCAACTTATGAAACCACCACCAAGAAGACCACCGAAACTCAGACATTCCAAAATGCAAAAGCAAGGCAAGGCTTTATTTAAGCGAGCTGCAACTCGGGCCTCGTCCTACCCACCGACACAGCGGAGGTTAGGAGGGAGCCCCGAGCTGTGATTACACAGGGCTTATAAAGGCAAAGAACAAAGTTACAACAATCAGGTGATCAAGCAAGCAAGATTAGGATACAGGTACAAATCTGATTGGCTCAGGGTTTGATTCTAGGGGTGGTCAGAGTTAAGCATTCCCAGCGGTTAGAGTTCTAGACCGACTGGGCCCTAATGGGCTTGTCCTGGTTCTGCTCACAGGGCTTGCTTATCTCAGGTTCATATGGTTAAGTGGGGTTCGCGTGGTAAAATGGGGTTCACGTGGTAAAATGGGGCCTGACTTCAAAGTCTGGCACTTCATCCCCAGAGGTCAGAGGACAGACAGGTGGCCTGGGAGCCAGTCAGAGCCAAACTAGTTTATTCAGGAAAATGATCTGTTCTTTTACACGGGTTGAAGGGCGGCGGAAGGGGAGGGGTACATGCACCTATGTAGGGGCTGGGATTTGATGCCTGACCTGTCCATCAGGGGTATCGCCACGGGACTTCCCCTAGGAACCGTTGTCATGGCCCACAGGACTGCCTCATGGGTTCATCATCCCCACCATCTTGGCGCACATGTGGTATGAGGCGGGAGGCGGGGCTTGTTATAGCTGCCTTTGTGGTTCTGGACCCAGAGAAGGCAGGAGGCACTAGCAGGAGAAGGTAGGCGGGGCTAGCAGCCATGCGGCCCCAGGGCTAGAGAAGAGATGGGCCCAGCTAGGACCACCTCTTAAAGCTGCAAACCAGTGCCCCACATCTTCCTCTTCTTCTCCCCTTTTAGAGTGGATTTTTCCAGTTTTTAGTGTCTTTAAGTGTCTAAGGTTGGCCAGTGGCACCTGTAAGATCCACCCTGAGGAGGGCTCCATGAAGATGCACCCAGCAGTTTAATGTTTTGCTCAGTTACCTTGGTAACTGGCACACCTGATGGCAGTTACCTCCCTCTCTTCTCTGAGGTCACACACTAATCCATTTGGACATGCTCTAATACGCTTGGACACACCTCCCACCCCAGGCATTGCCTGGAAGTGACACTCCAGCCTGGCATACATGGTTTGGATTTATCCATCAGTTCCATGGAATTGTCTACTTGAAAATCTCTTACAATATCCAATTTTTAAAATAGATCTAGTTAACTCCAGTCAACTCAAGAAAGTCCCCCCCAAGATTTAGTTTTAGCAGATCCAAAGCACTTTCCAGCAGAAATCAACTGAGCGTGATGGAGTCCCATCTGTTTTTACCAAGATAAGGCTGCACAGAGTGAAGATGTAGATTTTTTTTAGATGATTGTCAGGCAGGGGACATGGCGGCAGCAGACAGCAGTGTTTCCCAGTGGTTCCAACAGAATGTCACATCTCCTGCTGGGCTGCCTGCAACTCTGCATAGACTCTTTGGTGCTAGACTCCAAAGTTAGCTGGAAAATCCTGAATTCTTGGCCAAAATTACGAGACATTTTAAATTGGCATTATCTGAAAGACACTATAGGAAATCTTAGATATCTTTTGTAATGTGAAAAAGAATAGCAATTTAATTATGATGTACTGTTTGCCACTGATCAGTTGCTGTCCAGTCTCATCCATACACAGTCACTGAGCTCAAACCACAATAAAATTGACAGTAAGCGGGAAACAGTTTTTAGCATCAAAGAGCACTGTTTTTACAGGAAATAAAAATCTAGAATCTTTCTGATGTGCTTAAATTATTCTTGTAAAGAAGATAACATTCCTTGAATAACTTAAACTATTTTACTGTACCACTTACTGCTTTCAGTAACTAAACCTTTTAAATTATTTTTAATTTTTATATATAGGCCAACATAGAAGATTTGTCCTGCAATCATCTCTCACAAGTGCAGTTTTTATATTGTTTACCGTTTACCTAGTCTATCCTGCCTCCTCTCTTAGACTGATTCTGATACCTTGATCTCAAAGGGGAGCTGATGGGCGAAGATCATCCATCTTCTCTAATTTTTTCAAGCTGACTCATGGGCGTTGCTTACCTAGTCAGGATCCTATTACCTTAAACTGCTTTACCAAGGGACAGCAGGATCAGAAGTTCTCTAGGAGCTTTACTTCATACTGGAAATTATTAATCATTTAACGTTTAACAATTATATAAACCCTCGCATGGGCTAGAGCACTGTAGCCTATCATTTTAATTTCTATAAGTATTTTCTTGACTGGCTGAGGAAACCTAACAATGCCTAAATTGCCTTTGTAGGCCTAGATCTCAATAAAGACATTTTTAGATCTACAAGCTTTTTTTTCCTGAACAAATATGCTAGCTCAGAATTCTTGTTGCCAGTTAGAACTTTGAGTAGATGCAGGGGTTTGGATTTTACACTATCCCCCCATTAGACAATCTTATCACCACTACTCACTCTTACAGATGGCTGGCAAGTTCCTGCCCAGTACAGACATGGGCATTAGAAAGGCATGCTTACAAACTATTTTTCTAGGACCTCCCAGCTCTGATTAACTTTTGAAGGGCCAAGCACAAATGACTCTAGGATCTGACACCATCTCTGTCATCAAAGCAGTGGCTTACTGCCTCTGGATGCTCTATGCTGGTGTAAATGCACCTTTGACATTTCTCTTGGTCTGTCACTGGACTTGGACTCAGGGCCTGAGTGCTGTCCCTCAGCTCTCCAGCTCAAGATTAGCACCCTACCACTTTAAGCTTCAAAGCGACTCACGACTCTGTTCGGAGCACTTCTGCTGGCCAACTAGAGATGAAGACTCTCACAAGGACCTTTTTTTGCCCAGGCTGGCTTTGAACCACAGATTTCAGATCATTGAGTTTTACAAGAGGACACTGTACTCCAATTAAAAGCAACAAGGTGGGCCGCACAGAAGTAGTTTTTAAGCATGCTCTTACCTGGCACTTATTAAGGGCCAATGTTACATCTTGAAAAACTTGTGGGGATCATCTGTCCTTCTCTGTGGGCCTGCTGGAAATTGTTACCAAAAAATAAACAAAACAAAAACACTTACAAATAAACTGGAATGGCAATTAAACTCTCAATTTGGTAGACATAATTTTTTTTCTCACTTTGCAACAATCTATTAGGACAATTTTTATTTTTAAATCTCATATCTAGAAATCCATTTTTTTTAATTTAAAGTATTTAACATTTACTCTCTAGCATTCTGGCTGTTCACGTTTTTTATCTAGAAATGTATTTTAAAGCCTTTATAAGTAGAGGCTTTTGTACCTTTCCTCAGCCTTATTTGCATCCGAAAAGCTATGGAACCCAGGGATCATCTAGCCTCCTGGAATCCTGTTTTCAAAGAGCCATTTTTTTTTGTCCCAGCTACTGCATGAAGACCTTTGAACTTAAATGACAATTTTCCTTAATGCAAGAATTACAATTACAAAATTAGGAATACTTATCCATTTAGCTTTTCAATAAGTTAGTGAGAAACGTTATCCCATTTTGCCATATATTTTTTTACATACAGAGAGTTAATGAGCGTTTACTTCTATCACCATTAGTTTAATATATATCCTTTAAAATACTTGCCTGATTTATGTAACTTAAGACAGTTAAGAGTGTTACTATTACAACACAGTATACACAAAATTTAGTACCTGAGTCATTAAACTGATATCCAAAACAATTGTAGCAAAAGTACTTTTAACAGTGTTCACCAGAATTACAAACACAAGAAATCCAGTCTCATCATCTTTGTTTTTTCAATACATCCAAATTGCAAAAATAGCACAGGAATTCAATCACAGCAGATAAATAAACTTTTTAACCATTTAAAAAAAATTTATGTGTTCATAAGGGTACAGCTATT
Organism: Perognathus longimembris pacificus; assembly: GCF_023159225.1. NCBI lineage: Eukaryota > Metazoa > Chordata > Mammalia > Rodentia > Heteromyidae > Perognathus > Perognathus longimembris. The sequence continues at coordinate 44,748,257 of NC_063178.1, forward strand.
GGGCCCTCGTGATCCTTTGCTGTGACTTGCCTAAACCTGTGCTAATTATTTCCTATAAGGGAGACCATGGAGTCCATATTTCTTTGGGTCTGGCTCACATCACTTAGTATAACTTTTTCCAAGTCCTTCCATTTCCTTACAAATGGGGCAATGTCATTCTTTCTGATAGAGGCATAAAATTCCATTGTGTATATGTACAACATTTTCCTGATCCATTCATCTACTGAGGGGCATCTGGGTTGGTTCCATATTCTAGCTATGACAAATTGTGCTGCGATGAACATTGTTGTGCTGGTGGCTTTAGTGTGATTTTGTTTGTGGTCTTTTGGATAGATACCCAAAAGTGGGGCTGCTGGGTCATAGGGGAGTTCTACGTTTAGCCTTCTGAGGAATCTCCATACCGCTTTCCAGAGTGGCTGAACCAGCTTACATTCCCACCAACAGTGAAGTAGGGTTCCCTTTTGGCCACATCCCCTCCAACAATTGTTACTGTTAGTTTTCTTGATATAGGACATTCTTACTGGGGTGAGATGGAATATGGAAATGATTGTTATATCATAGTTGTAATTACTTTCAGTGTGCCATGTGTAACTGTAGCTTCTATTATTGATGATCTTCTTGTATCACCCTCCTGTGGTTGTAACTACACTATCTCTGTATCTTATCTGAGTATATTGGAAACTGTGTATACTGGTATTAGAACTAGGAAATTGAAAGGGAATACCAAAATCGAGAGACACAGGGAAAAAAAGACAAACAACTACAAAAGCGATACTTGCAAAACTTTGGGGTAAATGAAAGGGAAGGGAAGGGAAGGGAAGGGAAGGGAAAGGGGAGGGGGGAGAGGGAATAAGGGACGAGGTAACAAACGGTACAAGAAATGTATCCAATGCCTAATGTATGAAATGGTAACCTCCCTGTAATTCAGTTTGATTAATAAATACTTAAAAAATTAATTTCTAGTACCTCTCAAGGTGCAGTTTTAGAAATTCCAGTCAAATTATTTATTTTTACCACCAAGTTTTTAAAGTTCACCTGAAAACCAAAGAGACAAAAGAAAGGCCTCCATTGGCCTGTCCTACAAAACGGCCTATCTCCATCCTACTCCTCAGAGCTTGATGAACTGTCCTGGTGCCGGCTTGTCCTCTCCCACCATGAATGGACACCCCCTCATGGCTGACCCACCACGTGGACTGGACAAGCGGCACCTTTGCCAGATCAACCCTCATTCCTGTGGATAGGCACAGGCCCGTCCTAGGCTTTTTCTGTCCTTTTTGTTTTTGTTCTCTAACTAAGAAACCCAAGCAGTTCTTTTTAATTAAAGAAATATTTTTTAAAACTATAGTTTTCCTTTAAATGCAATAATCCTTTAAAGCATTTGGTAACACCATTTGAATTTAAACTTAAACGCACTCAATTTTACATCATATTCTTGAACATGTTCATATTCACACATGCACACTTATACACACATATATTTAGAAGATCCTAAAGGTCGCCAAATAAACTCTGGCCATACATTTTCCAGGGGCAAGAGGTATTTTTGCCAATCTTACTCCTGTAACATCCAAATTATAAGACAAAGCTTTAATAAATCATTTTAGCATTCTACAGACTCATTTTCCAGGGCTTGATAGTTTTAAGAAAACATATTAGGACACCAAATAATTGTTTTGTTTAAGAAGGCTAGGTAGGGGTTTTACAGAGTTCTTTTTGTGGACACTCACACTCTGATTGTGCGTTGTCACCTGTACATATTTCCAATGAGCTAAACATAAATCCAGGGGACTAAGGGAGTCTGTCCCATTTTGTCCTTCACAGTCAGGAGATTTAGAAAACAGAGAACAGTCCAGACCAGTCCTGTACCAGTCCTGTACCAATACAGGCAATTTTTCCTTTTATGTGATACAATCTTTTTAAATTTTTGATTGGATTTACTTTTACCTTTTTTTAATATCAAAGTCCAATTAACCATATCATTTAGACAAGTCAGACCATTTGACATAAACCGAGATAAATATACAAAAGTGGGAAAAGTAAAGCAGTTTGACAAATCTGGAGAAGCAATGCTGCTAAGAAAAGGAAGGGAGAAAAATTCCACTGGGGACATAAAGAAAAAGAAAAGGAGTCACTCCTGGAAGTCTTTTGTTTGCCACATTCTCAGTTCAATCCCCATACCTAGGAGGAGTTTCTCCCGCCAGTGTGGAGGAGGTTAGACACATACACTGACAACATACAAAACATATAAAGGAACTAAATATGCCATAACAGTCTACTGATTTATAAACTGACGGTGCCAACAAACACGGGACAAGATAACAAAACATGTTATGCAGGTTTGACACAAAAGAGAGTGTCAGACCCACGAACAACACAGAGACGACAGCGCTGCACCATGGGGTCACTCCCCAGCCACCTGCGGATGGCTTGGGCTGACCCTGTGTCCGCCCCTATCGGCGGCTGCGGGTCAGGACTTGGGACTGACTCATTGGTGTCCTGGGCTGCCGGCGCCGGCAAAGGGGGGGGGGATACAGAGGGGCATAGGGTGGAGGAAAGATTTCAGCCTCTTTGGAGCCTCCCTGGAACACTGGGGCTTTTCTTTTTCACGATCTACTTTTTTCTGCTTCTAGACAAAAACCTGTGAAGAGACTGTGGAGGACTTGGGGGTGGGACAGGAAGAGACAGATCCATGAGAGGGGCCTGGAGAAGCTGTTATCTACCAACTCTCCCCACGTGACTATGTAAGGAATTAAGAACATAGTCCTATACTTTGAGAATTGTATTCAAGTCAAGAGTGCAAGAGTGAGCTTAGTGAGAACTTTTCCTTTGAGCTCTAAATACATGCCAGAGCTGTGTAGGAATAGTAGGGACTCCTTAGGAATGAGGACTGAGGCATCCATTGCATGTCAGAATGTGGTTCTCCATTTTGAGCCTGAAGAGATGCATGCTGGATCCTGGCCTGGCATCTGTTATGTAGTTGAAAAATCCTGTAGCCGTATGGAGCCTTTTAGTCAACATTCTAAGAGTACCAATGAGCATCAGTATTTCACAGATGGTGGAGAAGGGACGGTATTAAGCTCAGAGACCATAATCTTTAGAAATAATTGTGTTTGTGTTCAAGAAAAATGTTATGAATTCAACAAATATGGAAAGTCCTTCAAACATGAGTCACTCTGAAAACACATAATAGAATAAACACAGGTGAGAAAACTTATGAATATAATAAATGTTGAAAAACCTTCAGGAAAATTTTATGTCTTAGAAGCCATAATAAAATTCACTCAGTTGAGAAACTGCATATATATAACAAATGTGGAAAGTCATTCAAGTTGAGGACAACTTTAAATGTACATAATAGAACTCACACAGGTGAGAAACCATACGCATGTAACCAATGTGGGAAGTCCTTCACCTGGAGAATGCAACTAACTATCCATCAGATAAGTCATACAGGAGAGAAACCTTATAAATGTAACACGTGTGGAAAGACTTTTGCCCAGAAATCAAGTGCTAGTGCTCCTGAGAGAACACATACAGGAGAGAAACACGAATGTAACACGTGGAAAGTCTTTTTCCACGAAATCAATCATTAGTGCTCATGAGGGAAAGCATACAGGAGAGAAACCTTATAAGTGTAACACATGTGGAAAGTCTTTTTCTGGGAAATCAAACGTTAGTGATCATGAGAGCACATTGTATATGTCTTGTATGGAGAGAAACCTTCTAAATGTAACACATGTGGAAAGTCTTTTACCCTGAAATCAAGCATTACTGTTCTTGGGAGAACACACACAGGACAGAAACTTTAAAAATGTTACATATGTGGAAAGTCTTTTGCAAGAAAATTATACCTAAGTGTTCATGAGCAAAACCATACATGAGAGAATCCTTACAAATATAACACAAGTGGAATGTCTTTCACCCAGAAGGCATACCTTAGTATTCTTCAGTGAACACACAGAGAAGACAAACCTTATGAACATAACAAATGTTGAATGTTTTTAACCAACAAGTCATATCTAAGTATTGAGAATAAAATTCAAACAAGTGAAAAACTTTATCAATGGAATCCTTGTGGAAATCACTCACCTGGAGGACACAGCTTACTGTTCATGAGAAAACACACACATGAGAGGAATCTTATAGATGTAACACATATGAACAGTTTTTCATGCAGAAAACCTATCTTCCTGTTCAGCAGCAAATAAACACGGGAGAGAAACCTTATGAATGCAACAAATTTGGAAAATTTTTCTGAGACAGTTCATCCTTAAGGAAACACAACAGAATTCACAAATGTGAGAAATTGTATGAATTTTTCAAAATTGAGAAGTCTTTCACCTGGAAATCATACTTATGCAAAAGAAGTTAGCAAGGAGTGTTACAACTGTTTCAAGGAACACTTCATAATTACTCATCAACAAAAGAAAAGAACACATAAACCAATCGATGAATGCATTGAAAGGATAAAAATATTTCTACAAATTGCAGCAGGGATGAACTTGAATACAACCAGCTAAATAACATACACAGATTAGAAAGGAACAGCCGTGGCATGATGTCTCTATTGAGTGTGAATTGATCAACAAACTCATACACAAAAAGAATGATGGTTCTGGAGACTGGGATAAGAGGAACAAGGGCTGCATATTCAATGATTCTACTGCTTCACATATGGAAATGGAAGATGAGAAATGTTCTAGGTGCATGGAAGAGATGGGAGTCCAAAATAAAGAAACATACGCTATCAGTTTTTCTTTGGAATACAGAACATCTTTTGGTGTTGTATAATTTTTGAGACCCTATTTCTAAAATTATATCTTTTTTATGTGCCATCCTTGGGGTGTGAACTCAGAGCCTGAACACTGTCCCTGGCTTCTTTTTTGCTCAAGACTGTGACTGTACCACTTGACCACTGCACCACTTCGGCTTTTTCTATATATGTGGTGCGGCGGACTCAAACTCAGGACTTCATGCATGCTGGGCAAGCACTGTACAACTAGGCCACATTCCCTGCCCCTAAAACCATAGCTTTTACTGATTTGGACCACCTAAATTATCAACACAGTAACCAATGAAACTGGACCCTAACTTATACCTGTTATTCTAGCTACTGTGGAGGCTGACATCTGAGGATTAAGGTTCAATATTGGTCCATGTAGAAAAGTCAACAAGATTTTATCTGCAATTAAGCAGCAAAAAGTCAGAAGTGGAGATGTGGCCCAAGTGTTAAAGCACCATGCTTGCCTAGAAAAAAACAAAGAACAAGAGAAAAGCATGAGGCTCTGAGTTTAAGCCCCAGTGCTGGAAATAAATTAATGAACAAATGACTAAAAGCAAACCCAGAAGCCAGTGTGTAAGGGGATCTGTGGGTTTGAGCACCCACACCCCCTGGCGTGTCCACTCTGGACCGCCATCATAAAAATGGCAGTGTAGTTGATGTGTAGCATTCTGGTGCTGTTTTACAAAGCCAGAGGAGAGTGGGTGCTCACAGCATCATCTTTCCTAAGACAGTTCCTCAAAAAGGATGGAGGAGGCAAGGGAGAGTTCAGTATGTGGGGCACGCCCGCCCGTATGCTTTGCATTATTAAGAGGCAGTTCTAGCTGGCCCTGCTGCCCAGCCTTGGGACCATGTGTATCCAAGATGGCTCCTGGTGATGAACCCAGAGGCGGTTCTGTGGGCCGTGACATAGAATTAGGCCACCCCTTAGGGAGGTCCCTCGGAGCTCCACCCTGATCGACAGCACAGGCATCAAATCCCAGCCCCTACGTAGGTGCACGTACCCCTCCCCTTCCGCAGCCCTCGGGCCCCTTTAAAAGAACAGCTCATTGCCGCCATTAAACGAATCTTAGCACTGACTGGATCTCACACTGTCTGTGTGTCCTCCGTGAGATGGGGGATGGGTGGCAGTCTATCAGCCCCCTATATCCTCTTCTTGGACCCATTCACGTGGGGTGTGCTATCTCATCCCTTCTGCAGGACAGGAGAGCGGAGGCTAAAAACCCCTGGCATCAGTGCATTGAAGGACAGTCCTGTAACCAGGCAAAAATTCAATAACACCAACTAAGTATTAATATATTTTAGTGCAGAACAGCAGAAAATAATTTACCCCTGGGAGACAGCTGAAAATTTCCCTTTCAGACAGATCAAGGAACTGATCCATGTTAGGGCCTGGTTAAACCAGGGACTTGCTTTACACTAGTATGAATGCAATAAGCTGCACTCCACAAGGCTACCAAAATCCCTGTGCCCTGTGCCCAGCTGTTGGTTTGATACTGTGTTTTGTTTGGAGGAGGAAGGGGAATGTCTTTCCTCACCACGCACATAATGGGTTTTTCCCCACTCATTTAAAAAATTACATTTCTAATTTAAGCAGGTGACAACCCTCTACTGAGTCTATGAAGCAACTTTACAAGGGCACCTGCAACTCCCTTTATGAAACAAACCTCTGATAGTTTATATGGACTTAATGTAAGTATAAGAAGCATCAAATGATCCCCCAATTTCTGGGGTGTTCTCCAGATGATGCCTTCAGTCCTGATTCTGACATGTGACCCCTGACTGAATCTGGCCCCTGCATCTCTTGCTGGTTCATCCATCTCATGGAACAGAGAGTAAAGTAATGAGTGAACATCAGAATAGACCTTAAAAGCCTGTCTGATGTACATGGGACCAAAGAGGAGTTGTCCTGGGTGTCATAGCTCATGTCTATAATCCTAGCTACTCAGGGGGCTGAGATCTAAGGATCATGGGTTTATGCCAGCCTGGGCAGGAAAGTCTGTGAGACTCTCATCACCAATTAACCACCAATAAACTGGAAGTGGAGCTGTGGCTCTAGTAGAGTACTCTAGTAGAGTACTGAGCCTTGAGTACAAAAGCTCTGAGTTCCAGCCCCCAAGATATTGAAGCTTCACTCAGTAGGGGATGTTGACAAATCTACACTTATACAGACATTTGAATTTTTATTTTATGGGAATAAATGCAATTAGTTTAAAGATATTAGTCAGTCTCTACAATGTTGCCAGGGAATGTTAAAAATCAGAAATGTTTGATTTCAAAGGGAGCTCTCCCTGCTCTGTTCAAACTCTCCAGCACACAGTGAGCCCACTGGATGCTAATTTATTCCACAGCTCTCTGCACCCAGTCAGTACTTTGCTACCGTGATACCCAGTACTCTGTTTTTGTTGAGCATCATCATTATACATAAGTGTTGACAAGTCATTTAAAAGAGTTCTAAATTTTCTCTGGCATTTAAAAGCTTGGCCTGACAAATAGGAAAACAAGTTAAAGGCATCCCAATCAAGTCAGTCCATGGTACTTGTTAGTGGCTAGCAATAGTATATCATCCCAAAAACCTGTGCCCTTTCAGGAAGGAGCAGCCTTATCTCCACCTGCATCATTTGGGGACCTGCCAAATTCATGCGCTAATGCTAACTAAAATGATAGGTTGGTTCAAAGAGTTACTACGAAGCAGACTGTAACTCCATTGGCCGCCTGCCTGTGACCTGACTTGACTCTGCAGTTTCTCTATAAGTGTTCTAACCTCATTGGACACCTCCATGTGACCTGGCTAGACCGTGTGGTATTTCCCTATATAACCCAACCCTGAGCCTTGCCAGGTTGCTTCTCCCCAGCTCCCGAGTTTAGGCTGTGACCCTGGCTGGCTATTCTGCATTATACTTCCCCAATAAACACATCTTTGTACTTATGACTGTCTCTGAGTGTTGGACTGCTGGAGGGATGGATGATTCCCCCCACTCGGACCCCATTTCAATACCAAACACAAATTTGTCAAGGCTTAGCAGCGGATACTAGTGGAGTTGTATTTCTGTGTCAGGCACACTAATAGGATCATTGTTGGTGTTGGGAATATGGCCAACTTGCAGGAAACTTGCCTCATATACATGGGTTCCACTCCTCAGCCTCACATATATAGAAAAAGCAGAAGTGGCTCAGTGGCTCAAGTGGTAGTGTGCCAGCCCTGAGCAAAAAGAAGTCAAGGGAAAAAAAAGAGGCCAAGGGACACTGCTCAGATCCTGAGTTCAAGCCCCAGGACTGGATATAAAATCACTATTATGCCTCTTGAAATTTAGAAAAAGAACATAAGCCCTAGTACACAAAGAATTACATGAAAAAGTCTATGGAACAATATTTTTGTTCCTTTCCACCCAGAGACAGTCGTGTGTGTGTGTGTGTGTGTGTGTGTGTGATATTTGTATGCCCATTGGTTCTTTCTTTTTGTTACTATAAAGATGATATTCTGAAAATCTACGTAGAGACACTTTGGCTCTATATAAGGAAATAATGACACTATAAATTACTATGACAGGAAGGAGAGAGGAGGAGCCATAAAGCCAAGTCAAAAGGCAAAGAAGTGAATTATGATGGGACCCTGGCACTGTTCAACTTGGGAACTTGTCACCAGCTTTCAAGCTACTGTCAGCTAGCAAAGGAATGGAGGACTAGAAGTCCACAGCCCTCATCAGTGTGAAGATCGACAAAAAGGAACCTGAAGACAGACAGCAGGCTACCAAAAGCTGTGTAAGAAGTGGTATAAGACAAAGAAAGCAAGTCAGTTAAGATCCTGAAATCACTAGTGGTCTAGATCACACAGTGCCAGAAGACATGCTAATGGGGAGTGTCGGTTTGGAACGTGCACCTCGAGGTCCTGAACCTCTCCCACATGTACAGTGAGAGCCTTCAAAGACACCACAATCAAGCTTTCCCCCACATTAGGCCAGGCATATCACAGATGCCTTGAAATATTCTAATAGACACAGCCATAAGAGAAAAACATGCCATTCTCCACCTCAGAGCACATTTGGTGATCATTCAGATGCTGCAAAGAAGCACAGAAAGGAAAAGGACCATCACAGGGACAGGTGTCAGTGATCTTCTTCCTCTGCTCCCATAAAGGCAAGGACTATGACAGCAGCTGCTCAGGACATGGCAGACAGGGGCAGTGACTAATCTGGTATCTTTACTACCTATAGCCATGTGTGTCTACTCACCCAAAAGTAATTCTGACTTGATTTCTTCTTAAGGGGTTGGGAATGTGGCTTCCTGGTAGAGTGCTTGCCTAGCATACAGGAAACCCTGGGTTTCCATTCCTCAGCACCACATAAACAAAAAAGGCCAGGAGTGGCTCTGTGAGAGAACACACCTGGGACACCTGGATGCAAGTGGAGGAATTTCTTTTTTGTGTTATTCAGAATGCTCTGGTTTGAATATGTCACATTAAATACATGCAATGGAAGTTTACTCTCCAATGCATTAAACCTGAATGTTGTCCCTTTTAAAATATTTAATCGTACTACAAATGAGAGGACTAGTGAAAGGCTCGTTTTGAGGAACAAGACTTTTGCCTAGAGGTAGGTAGCTTGGGTAGCATGCTTGAAGCCCTGGTTTGATTCCCCGGTAGCACATTTATAGAAAAAGCCAGAAGTGGTGTTGTGGCTCAAGTGGTAGAGTGCTAGGCATGAGCAAAATGAAGCCAGCACAGTACCTAAGAACTGAGTTCAAGTCCCAGGACTGGCAAAAATGAAAACAAAAAGTCTCTCTCTGGATTCTGCTATGACGAATCCTACCCTGCTAGTCATAACTAAGGCACCGTCTCAGAATCAGAGAGCATCCTTGTAAAATGCCAGCTATTTGACCCTTAACTACCCATGGTGTGGCAGGATCTATGTGCTCTTATGACCAAGGGTCAAGCCAACTCCAAAGCCTAAATAAGGCCAACTTCCGCTAGGGTGCAGACGGCATTGTGGGAACAGTAGTCCACTGAGCACAAACCCCGAGGAAGTGCCTAATTGGGCTCTTGTGAGCATGCGCCTGCCCGCCCACTGAGGTTGTTTCCGGTCTGTAAATTCCGGTTCCTCTCTCTTTACCCTGCTTCTGGGAAGTGCTGTGAAGTACCTGTGTGTATTTTCAAGTTTGGAGCCACCGATTGAGGGCTCAGCCTGTGTTCAGTGGGCCATGGGACTGTGACCTGAAGGGATCCCAGGGAGGGAAGGTGTCAGGTAAGAAGCGTGGGCCGGACTCGAGACCGGAGTCTGGCCTCTGTGAGCTCCTCCACTTCGGCTTCCCGAGTGGGCACCGCCATCAGCCCGCGCTGCGGCAGAGGCAGAACCTGGTCACCGGAGCTCTGCACGCAGGTTGGGTGTAGGCCAGAGCCGGAGAGCCGGGAGGTAGGCCGCACACTTCCCCACTGAGGTTCCCCTGAGCACCCGGGTGATGGCGTTCACTTTGCCCTGCGGGATGGCGACCTTGGCGACTGTTGTAGTGAACCCGTGAAGTGTGGACGGGTGCTGGGGCTTGTCCTATTGCAGTTGTATTTTCGGGTTCTAGGTGGTTGCTTCTGGGTTGTTTTTCTGGTCTGCTCGTGCTTTCTTAGCCTTCATAGCAGACCAGCTTTGTCTTCACCCAGGTTTCTTTCTAGAGACTATTCCACACGGTATATTGGTATATTGGAGTACTGTGTGATGGTCGTGTGTTTATAGAATGAAGCCTATTGGTGTTGGAAGGAGGGCATCCCGTGATAGCAATGTCCCTGCTGAAGGAAAAGATCTTGTGAAGTATGGCAAGCCCAGAAAGTAGAGGGTGAAAAGGATGGGAAGGAAATGATCTATTTAGGTTTCCTTGCCTTAAACAAGGGTCAGTTCTACTTTGCACAAGATTCATGAGGTTCTAGATCCTGCAACACTCTCAATCACTTGGTGCTATAAGGTTTAGACCAAATTTTAGGGAGAGAGATGAAGTGGACTAATAAACCAGAGCCTGGATATTCAATGGAACTTGAGGCTGTAGTTTGGGGTGGAAAGGTAAGATCCACAACTACAAATATGCAAGTAATAATACCGTAACTGTCTTCCTTTTAATTTAGTGAACCTCCTGTTCCATCATTTCTAGTATGTGATCTTTCAAACTCACCCTAAATGTCCTAGGAAGGGATGTACTGATGCTAGCTCTAACTTTTTTTGTTGTTCTATCAGTTCAGAAAGTCTTAGAAGAAAAATAAGAAGAGTAATCTTAAGGCAATGAACCTTTCCCATATCACATTTCCTGAAGGTTTACCTAGGGTTACTCATTTTGTCCCTGTTCTGTGGAGAGGGTCGGAGGGACTAACCCCCACCCAAAGATGTTACAGGGTCCTAGGAAAAGTGACTCCAGCACATGAACAAAGTTGGGAGAATTCAAGCTTTTTTACAAGCACAGCAGCTGACCGGCCAGTAACATAGTGCAGACTAGGGAGCTACCACTGTGACACTGTGACCATGAACAGTTCACAAGATGTTTTATTTTCTATTCTTTTTTTTTCTTTTTTTTTTCTCGTCAATCCTGATGCCTGGAGTCCAAGGCTGAGCAGTGTCCCTGGCTTTGTTTTTGCTTAAGGCTTGCACTCTACCACCTGAGCCAAAGCTGCATTTCTGGCTGTTTCTTTTTATGTAGTCCAAAGGAATGGAACCCAGTGCTTCATGCATACAAGGGGAGCAGTAAACCACTAAGCCATAGTCCGAGCCCAGATCTGGGGTTTATAAAGGCAAAAACCACATGCAGGTGGTTACGGATGGCTTGGCAGAGTAGGTTGCAGTTTCTAAGAAGTGTAGAGCAGGAAAATGTGGGGCAAATTTCCAATAGTTCCTTTGCTGACTACCTCATTGCCTTTTTTCCCAGCCTTACTTCCAGAATCTTCTGTTCATTGCCAATAGGAACAGAATGGACGGATGTCAGGTGAGTTGTTTTGGTTATTACCCAAATTTACATTCCATTTTATGAACTTAATGGAGGTCCCAGGTTTAAAATGGAAAAGTAGATTCAGCTTGAATAAACTGTACCTAAATAAGACAAAGATGCATTGTACATTTTGCGACTGGTAAAAATCTTACGTTCTCTCTACACCACATGCAGATTTGCTTCGATTGGTCTCACACTTTTTAAAATTTTGTTAGTTTGATTTTCCAGTCCTGTAGTTTGAACTCAGTGCTTGGGCTCTGTCCCTGAGCCTCTCTCTTCTCAAGACTAGCACTTGAGGCAATGCAACATGTCAGCTTTTTTCTGCTCATGTGGTGTTGAGGGATTCATGCATGCCAAGGAAGCACTATTCCGATTTCTAACCCTCCAGGGTTTTTTTGTGTGTGAGAGGAAAAACTGGTCACAACTGTTATGTGATCCAATCACCCCCAGGAAGTCACTTCTCTGGGAAAGTGAGGTTTGCTGGGAACTAATCAGAAATCACATCCTCAATATTAATATTAACCTGTTTTACTGAAGCTTTACTGGAGTGACTTGAACAGTGTGGTCACAAAAAACTTCAAATATTTCACAGGACTTAGTAAGCCATAGGCATTTAAAGTATTCTGAGAACATATTTCTTCTTGGTGCCCATTTCCAATAGAAAAAGCAGTAGACTTTAGACTTGTATTTCTTCAAAAGCTCATCAGTTTAATCCCATGACTGCTTTGTGGAGTTTCTTTTACTTGAAACTTTTACCTGAACCATGCCTGCAACCTGTTTATTAGCTACTTAATTTGAGTTTTCTGCCCAGTCTGGCCTCAAGACCTCAGCCTCCTATGTACCTGAAGTAGGATAACATTCTTGGGCCAGAGTTCTAGGTGTTGTTTTTGTTTATTTTTAATTTTTTTCAATTAATTTATTTATCGTCAAAGTGACGTACATAGGGGATATAGTTTCGTATGTAAGGTAGTGAGTACATTTCTTTTTTTCTTTCTTTTTTTTTTTTTTGCCAGTCCTGGGGCTTGGAATCAGGGCCTGAGCACTCTCCCAGGCTTCTTTTTGCTCAAGGCCAGCACTCTAGCACTTGAACCACAGTGCCACTTCTAGCTTTTTCTATTTAAGTGGTGCTGAGGAAAAGAACCTAGGGCTTCATGTATGTGAGTCAAGCACTCTACTACTAGGCCATATTCCGAGCCCCTCTCACTTTATTTTACATATCATTTTTTAACTTAATGTGTGTCCAAGATTGAAAATGGAAAACTAGATTCAGCTTCAGCAAAACATTCCTAAGTAAGACAAAGATATACTGTAGATTTTGTGGCTTACAAAATATTACATTCTAAGTTGAGTACAGATTTGGGTCAGTTTCTCTGTGGATTTGTTTATTTATTTATTTATTTTACTGTGCCTAAATCAATCCCTGAGTCATGTACCTGAGCCTCTCTAGGCTCAAGGCTAGTGGTCTACCACTTGAGCTACAGCATCCCTTTTGGCTTTTTCTGCTTATATGGTCCTGAGGAATCAAACCAAGGGCTTCGTGCATGCCAGGCAAGCAGTCTACCGCTGAGCCACATCCCAGTTCTGTTTCTAGGTTTTTGGATGTGAGGAAGAATTGGTCACATTGTTGAGTGATTCGGCTGAAGGTACTGGAAGTACTGTCCATATAGTTCTTGTTAGTGTACATTTCCAATAGAAATGCGGTAAACTTTAGAGTTTTTTTTTTCAAAAGCATATTGGTTAAATCCTATGACTGCTTCATTGTGTTTGTTTTACTTGAAACAGGCTATATTTCATTCTGTCATCTTTCTACACATCAATTCTGTTTAGCTGCATGAAACATTCATAACTATACCATTTTCTGTTAGTACATGTTGCTTCATTTTGGGCTCCCATGTCTACCATCCATTTAGAGCATTTCTCATCTTCCATGTGAGAAGCAGTAGAGCCTTTGAATATGCAGCTCCTGTTCCTCTCTATCCCACTCTCCAGAACCATCATTCTTTTTGGCCTATGAGTATGCTGATCCTGGAAATCTCAAGAAGAGACATTATGCCATGGCTGTTTCTTTCTAGTTGGTATATTTTACTTAGTTGATTGTATTCAAGACTTGTCTCTGCTGTAATGTGTAGTAATACTTTCTTTTCAATACAGTTATCTAATGTTTTATGTGTTCCTATCTTTTGTTGGTGAGTAATTGTGAGTGTTTCTCCAAATAAATGTTATAATCCTTGCTTTCCTTCTGTTGTATAGAAACCTAGAAAAAGAATTCCTGGGTCCTATGCCAGTGTGTTTCTATGTTGAATTCATTTTATGGTTGTCTATACCACCTTTGACTGTTTTACTTTCCTGGAAGATGCACAGCAAAGATCACGCTATTTTCACATCCTTCCCAGAACTTATTAGATTTTAGGGGTTGTTGTTTTGTGGGGATTTTTTGTTTTTCCAGTCCTGGGCTTGGACTCAGGGCCTGAGCACTGCCCTTGGCTTCTTCTTGCTCAAGGCTAGCACTCTGCCACTTGCCACTTGAGCCACAGTGCCACTTCTGGCTGTTTTCTATGTATGTGGTGCTGGGGAATCGAACCCAGGGCTTCATGTTTAAGAGGCAAGCATTCTTGCTATTAGGCCATATTACCAGCCCTTGGTTTGTGTTTGTTGTTTTTTTTTTAAGTATCAGCATATTGACATGTATAAAGTAGTTACTTTATTGTGATTTTGATTGTCCTAAGTTGTGAAGTCATCCTCCAAGTACTTGTTTTATCCCCTGCTTTCACTGTTGTTTTGTAATAATCTTTTCTATTTTTCTTTTTGCGGATTTCTTTGTTGGCAGTATTGGGGCTTGAACTCAGTGCCTGGCACTGTACCAGAGGTGCTCTTGCTCAAGATGAGCACTGTACCATTTGGACCACAGTGCCACACCAAGCCACAGTCCTAGCCATTAAAGGGTTTTACATTAGTATTCATAGAAAAATAACAGTTTGTTTAAAGTTGTCTATTAATACAGGTGCTGTTTTTCTGCAAGTATCTTGATTGTATGTTTGATACAATCTGTGGCATTCATAAATATGCAAGGGCTCATATATTCCTTTCAAACACCTGTTATGTATTAGCTCTTAACTCCACTGGTAGTTTGACCATTATGTTAATAAAGAAGTAAACAGATATTTATGTATAGAAAAAAGGCCATCCATACGCTGAAGCAGGGCTCTTCAGAAGAAGTGGAACCTGGACTAAAATTGTTATGCTAATATTTAGTAAACTTTATCAAAATAACCTACACATACTATTCCAAGCATCTACTTATACTTAATATTTTCAGGTCAGATTAGTAGCACCTGAGAATTTTCATCCTGTTTCTGGTGCTAGCAAAGAGAAATATCCTGATGTAATAGGGGCATTGTGTATTTGTTATTGTATTCCTAGTTATCTAGTTAATATAGACAATATTACTACCATGATATTTCTTTCTACTTTATAGATAATTGAGCAAGCTCCCAAGTATTATGTAAGAAAAGCACATTTGTAGAAGAATAAAATTCCAGACTTGGTCTTCTCCTGACTCAGGGCTAATTTCTTGATGAAAATGTGCCATTACAGAAGCCCGTGTCCTTTGAAGATGTGGCTGTGGATTTCAGCTGGGAGGAGTGGCAAGACCTGGACATTGCTCAGAGGAACCTGTATAGAGATGTAATGCTGGAGACCTACAGCAACTTGTTGTCCTTGGGTAAGCAAAAGATACATTAATTTACAGGTGGTTTTTACAAGTGGTTTTTGTTTTTAGTAGATCTATGAGTCTTTATCAAAGGTGCAATGCTATTTAGGTATAAGATTGCAGAATATGGGAAGTAGTGCATCTTTCCAAGAAAATCCTCCTCTTGATTATATTACTCCAGAGGCAATATTATTCTCATCATTCAAGAAGTCAAGGTAGCACCAGTTAGGCAACAGTTCTGAGACATGATCTATTACCAGGGGAGTTTCTTATGAAACTTGTGGCCATTTTGATAGATGGATATATAATCTAGGGTAGAATGTATATTTGTACTCAATGTAAGATCCAGAAATCAGTCATTGAAAGTGGGCACTTAAAATCTAAAATTGTATGGGGTACTCTTCTTCATACTTGTAATCCTAGGTATGGAAATCCAAACCAGCCAAATCAGAAGATTCTCCAGGAGAATTCTTTCTTCAATGAAAAATAAAAATCCATTTAAGAGCTCAGGGGACTCGGCCATTCCTTGAGTTCAAGGGAAAAAACAGAAAAAAAAAAATCCAAACCTTGTATTTCAACCATGAAGCTATTGAGAAATGAGAAAGTAGATTTTGGAGAAGTCGGAGGTTTTTAGCCTCCTGTGCTCCTCTGTCCTGCAGGGGAGATGGGAATGCACCCCCCATGCAGACGGGTCCAGGAAGAAAATATAGAGGGCTGACAGACCACCACCCAGCCGTCATCTCCCCAGACGACAAACAGGCAGCCTGGAAGCAGGTCGAGCCAACTAGTTTATTCAGGAAATGATCTGTTCTTTTACACAGGTTGGAGCGCGGTGGAAGGGGAGGGGTACATGCACCTACATAGGCTGTGAGTGGATGCCTGACCTGCCCGTCGGGGTGAAGCTCCAAAGCACCTCCCTAAGGGGCGGCTCATGTCTACGTCAGGGCCCTCAGAACAGCCTCCTAATGATGCGAGGCATCTTAGCTGGTGTACCCCCCCAGGAGTAACCTGTGTACCAGAATGTCTGAGATCATTATAGCACAGATGTCCAGAATCACCATGAACAATACTTCTCCACTGCTTTTTCCTAACAGGGCACTGTGTTTCTAAACCCAAGTTGATTATCAAGCTGGAGGAAGGTGTAGAAACATGGATGGGTGAAGCCTCAGCCAAGAATTTCCAAGGTGAGTGAATGCATCCTACACAGTGCGGTTGGAGACAGAGCTCAGGTGGTAAATTCACTTCTTTTTGTTTGTTTTGTTTTTTTAAAATTTATTTATTAATTAAATTTTGTTGACAAGGTGTTATGCAAAAGGGGTACAATTACATAATAGGGCAGTGTGTACATTTCTTGTGATATCTTACACCCTCATTTTTTGTTCCCTTCCCTAGATCAGGTAGGCATATATACAATACACATTGTACCAAAAACATATACAGTAGCCACGAGGCATACACCAAAGGAAATTCACCTAGAACTTTAAATATAACATCAACAAAATAGTTAACTTGTCCTTGTCTTATATGATCATTCATACATAGCTTTCGAGCTATTGTGATCCACTGAGAGGTCTACTTTAGACATTTTTATGTTTAGTAGTTGTTTGCTTTTAGTTACATAATATAAGGTCCCTGACTGAAACCTGTGGGAAATACCATTTGAAAAGAAGTATTTTTTTTTCTCAGACCTGGTCTCTACTGTCTCCCCCTCCACCCACCTTAAGAGTCATATATCAAGGAGATCATGCCCCTTTGTTTTCTGTGTTCTAGGCTTGACTCACTCAACATTATTTGTTCAAGTTCTGACCATTTCCCTGCGAATACCAATATTTCATTATTTCTAATCTCCATATAGTTCTAGCGTCTTTCCTACTCTTTCCATCAGTAGTTTCAAAGATTCAGGAATGATGTTGAGGTCCTTGATCAATTTTGAGTTGATCTTGGTGCATGGTGATAGGCTAGGGACTACTTTGAGTTATCTACATATGGCTGCCCAGTTTTCCCAGCACCAGTAGTTTAACAGGCTATGATTTTTGCATCGTATGTCTTTAGCACCTTTGTCGAATATAAGCTGACTGTAAGAGTGTGACTTTATTTTTGGGTCTTCTATTCTATTCCATTGGTCTTCAGGTCTGTTTTTATACCAATACCAGGCTGTTTTTGTTATGATTGCTCTATAATAGAGCTTGAATTCTGATATTGCGATACCTCCTGTACTGCTTTCTTTGTCTACAATTGCTTTGGCTATTCTAGATCTTTTGCTGTTCCATATGAATTTATGGGTTGCTTTCTCTATTTCAGTGAAGAATGTAGCTGGGATCTTGATGGGGTTGGCACTGAATTTGTATAACAATTTGAGCAACATTTCCATTTTCACTACATTGATTCTGCCTACCCATGAGCATGGGAGGTCTTTCCATATCCTTGTGTCATCTTTGATTTCCCTTTTTAGATTTTTATACTTCTCATTAAATAGGTCATTCACATCTTTAGTTAGGTTGATCCTTTGGTAATTTACTCTTTTTTTTAGCTATTGTAAATGGTATTATTTCCATAATTTCCTTTTCTGCTTGTACATGGCTGGTGTACAGAAAAGATGCTGACTTTTGTGGATTGATTTTGTATC
Organism: Perognathus longimembris pacificus; assembly: GCF_023159225.1. Classification (NCBI taxonomy): domain Eukaryota; kingdom Metazoa; phylum Chordata; class Mammalia; order Rodentia; family Heteromyidae; genus Perognathus; species Perognathus longimembris. Next base: position 44,766,326 of record NC_063178.1, read on the forward strand.
CTGCTATTTTGCAAAAATGGTTTATTAGGTGTAGGAGTTTGGGGACTGAGTTTTTTGGTTCCTTCAGATATAAGATCATGTCATCTGCAAATAGGGATAGTTTGATTTCTTCCTTACTTATGTGGATCCCTTTGATGCCCTCCTCTTGCCTTATTGCTTTGGGTAGGGATTCCAGCACTATGTTGAAAAGAAGTGGGGAGAGTGGGCATCCTTGTCTTGTTCCTGAATGTAGGGTGAATGGTTTTAGTTTCTCCCCATTTAATACAATATTAGTAGTTGGTCTGTTGTATATGGCTTTTATTGTTTTAAAGAATGTTCCATCTATTCCTGTTCTCTCCAGAGCTTTTAACAAGTATGTTGTATTTTGTCAAAGGCTTTTTGGGCATTGACTGAGATAACAATGTGATTCTTGGTTTTTAGCTCTGTTTATGTGATGAATTACATTTATAGATTTACGGATGTGAACCATTCTTGTGTCTGTGGGATGAAGCCTACTTGATCATGACGTATAATTTTCTTGATCAGTTTCTGGATTCTGTTAGCTAATATTTTATTGAGGAGCTTTTGTCTGTGTTCATTAGTGATATTGGTTTGTAGTTCTCTTTTTCTTGTTGGGTCTTTGCCTGGTTTGGGCATGAGTATAATATTAGCTTCATAGAATGAGTTTGGGATTTCTCCCTCTGTTTCTATTTCACGGAAGAGTTTGAGGAGTATTGGTATTAGCTCCTCACCAAAGGTTTTATAGAACTCATTGTTGAATCCATCCAGGCCTGGGCTTTTCTTTGTTTGGAGGCTCTTGATTACCCCCTGTATCTCGCTGTAAGTTATTGGTTTATGATTGTGTGGATATCGTGTGTATTTGTTGTAATTTTCCAGTGGAGTCCTGATCTTATGGGTACGAGTCTCTTCTCTTCTTTTTTTTTGTAAGTCTTGCAAGGGGACTGTCAATTTTATTTACTTTCTCAAAGAACCAGCTTTTAGTTGTATTTATTTGTTGAATGGTCTTTCTATTTTCAATCAGATTTATCTCTTTTAATCTTTGTCATCTCTCTCCTCCTAGTCATTTTAGATTTGATTATTTCTTGTTCCTCCAGTTGTTTTAGTTTCATCGTGAGATTATTCACCTGTTCTGATTCCATTCTTTTAATGTGACTGCTGAGGGCAATGATCTTGTCCCTCAGCACTGTCTTCGCTGTATCCCATAGGTTTCTTTATGATGTATTTTCATTGTTGTTGTTGCTTATGAATTTGTTAATTTCATCCTTAGTTTGTTCTGTGACCCAATTGTTAGGTAACAGTGAGGGGTTTAGCCTGCAAGTATTTGTATATTCTCTGTGGTACCCTTTTTTATTGAGGGTTACCTTGATTCCACTGTGATCAGATATTGTACATGGGATGACGTCAATACTCTTGTTTTTGCTGAGGTTCTTTGTTTGGTTATGACATCTATTTTGGAGTATTTTCCATGGGCTGCTGAGAAGAATGTGTATTGGGTCTCGTTGGGGTGAAAGACTCTGTACAGATCTGTCAGATCCATTTGGGATATGGTATTACTTAGGTCTTCGGCTCCCTTGCTAGTCTTCTGTGTGTTGGATCTGTCTCTTGGAGAGAGTGGAGTATTAAAGTCTCCCACTATGATTGTGTTTGGGTCTATCTTGTTCTGTAGTTCTGTGAGAATTCATTTGATATATGTAGGGCCTCTTGTTCAGTGAGTATAAATTTATCACCATGATGTCTTGATTCTGGATTTTTCCTTGTATTATAATGTAGTGCCCTTCTTTGTCTTTTAGAGTTGATTTTAATGAGAAGTCCAGCTTGTCTGAAATCAGGATGGCTATCCCTGCCGTTTTGGTAGGTGTGTTTGCTTGGAAGATCTTCTTCCATGTTTTCATTCCGAGCCTGTTTTTGTCCCTTGATGTAAGATGGGTCTATTGAAGACCACAGATAGCAACTTTTGGTTTATGGATCCACTCTGTCAGTCTGCTCATCTTTATCAGAGAGTTAATACCATTTATATCAAAATATCTATCACCTCCACTTGAGAGCTCGAACGTAGTTCTGTAATCTCCTATGGATCAATTATCAAGTCCCTGGATCCAGACGCCAGTTGTTGGACCTGGATAATTGCAACTGTAGTCAGGACAAGGGGGATGCAGAGGTGAGTGGACCAATGCACACTTTATTTATTTTAGGAGGGCCAGGGTTTATATAGGGTTAGAAATCAATTCACAACTTTAAAAGTTAAATTAATACACAAAGCTATGCATATCAATACAAAAGTTGTGAATGTCACTACTGCAAGGGATGTCACTAGGACAAAGGTTATCACTATTTCAAAGGATGTCGCTACTACAAAGATCAAATCAGTCAATGCAGAACTCTATCACCTAGCTACTATTTCCTCACAACTAATTATCTTAGAACATTGACTTCCCTATTTACTGTCAAAAGCTTTGGTGGGGGCAGCTGTGCAAACAAGTCTCCCCAGAGTGGCTCTATACAGGGGGTGAAAGTCTCATGACAAAGTATCTTCCTTTGGCCAACAAAGGAGCCTCTTTAATAAAGATTTGTTCCCATAGGCCTATTAGTTTGCTAATAAGGCATCAAAATATCTGTGCTGAGGCTAGCTGGTCAGAGGAATTATTCTCCCACAGGAAGGGGATACAAGAGGATCATAAACGAAAGAGGCTACGGTTTCACATGGCATGTTGAAAGTAATTACAACAGTGATATAACACTTGTTTCCTTAACCTGGAGTTCATTCCACTTCACGTCATCTTATGCGTTCATAAGGGCATAGCTATTAGGCTCTTGTGATCCTCTGCTGTGACTAGACTAAACCTGTGCCAATTATTCCCTCTGAGGGAAACCATAGAGTCCATTTTTCTTTGAGTCTGGCTCACTTCACTTAGTATAATTTTTTCCAAGTTCTTCCATTTCCTTATGAATGTGGTGATGACATTTTTTCTGATAAAGGCATAAAATTCCATTGTGTATAGGTACCATATATTCCTGATCCATTCGTCTACTGAAGGGCATCTGGGTTGGTCCCATATTTTACCTATGACAAATTGTACAGCAGTGAACGTTGTTGTGCTAGTCACTTTAGTGTGTTCTTGTTTGTGGTCTTTTGGGTAGATGCCAAAAAGTGGGGCTACTGGGTTATAAGGGAGCCATATGTTTAGACTTCCTGAAGAATCTCCATACCACGTTCCACAGTGGCTGAACCAGTTTACATTCCCACCAATAATGAAGTAGCATTCCCTTTTGGTCACATTTCCTCCAACATTTGTTACTGTTTTTTTTTTTTTTTTCTTCATAAATGACATTCTTACCAGGGTTGAGGTGGAATCTCAATGTTGTTTGATTTCCATTTATTTTATGGCCTGTGATGCAGAGGACTTTGTCCTATGTCTCTTGGCCATTCTCATTTCCTCATCAGAGAAGTCTCCTTTTAAGTCTTTAGCTAACTTGTTGAGGGGGATCTTGGTTCTTTGAGGTTTTGTTTTGGAGAAATTTAATTTTTTTAGTTCTGAATATATTTTAGATATGAGGCCTTTGTTCATTGTAGGGCTGGAAAAGAACTTTTCCCAATCTGTGGGCTTTCTGTTTATCTTCGAAGCTATGTTTTTTGCTCAGCAGAAGCTCTGGAGTTTGATGCAATCCTATTTACCCCACCTTTCCTTGATTTTTAGTATTTCTAGGCCTTTATTAAGGAAGTTTCATCCTGTGCCAAGGAGCCCAAGGGTTTCTCCTACTCGTTCTTGGAGTGTTTTCAGGGTATCTGTTTTTATTTCGATGTCTTGGATCCTCATGTTTATTTGTTTACTTTTTTTGATGAATCATTTTAGATGTCCTGGAAATTGATGACATGATTAAGAGTTGCAAGCAAAGTTCAGAAGAATGGTCGTGTGAAGTAGCAATCATCAAAAGCAACTCTGTGGATGAAGGAAGGAGATTAGTGAGAACTTTTCATTTGAGCTCTAAACACATGCCAGAGCTGCATAGGAATAGTAGGAAATCCTTAGGATTGAGGACTGAGGCATCCATTGCATATCAGAATATGGTTCTCCATTTTGAGCCTGAAGAGATGCATGCTGGATCCAGGCCTGGTGTCTCTCATGTAGATAAAAAATCTCTTAGCAACATAGAGAATTTGAATCAACGTTCAGAAATTCCCAGTGAGCAGCATTATTTCACAGATGGTGGAGAAGGGACGGTATTAACCTCAAAGACCATGTTCTTTAAAAATAATTGTGCTTGTATGGGAGAAAATTATTATGAATGCAACAGATATGGAAAGTCCCTCAAACACATGTCAGCTCTAAGAACACATAATAGAATACATATTACTGAGAAAACTTACGAATATAATATATATGAAAATTCCTTCAGGAGCAAGAAAATTCTTAGAAGACATAACAAAATTGACTCAGGCGAGAGACCTCATAGATGTAACAAATGTGGAAAATCTTTCAGGTTGAGGACAATTTTAAATGCACATAATAGAATTCACACAGCTGGAAACCCATATGAATGCAACCAATGTGGGAAGTCCTTCACCTGGAAAACTCAACTCAGTATTCATCAGGTAACTCATACAGGAGAGAAACCTTATAAATGTAACACATGTGAAAAGTGTTTCATGTGGAAAGCACCACTACTAATGCATCAGAGAACTCATACAGGAGAGAAACCTTATAAACATAACACATGTGGAAAGTCTTTTCCCAAGAAATCACACATCAGTGTTCATGAGACAACAAATTCAGGAGAGAAACCATATAAATGTAAGACATGTGGAAAGTCTTTTGCCTGGCAATCATACCGAAGTGTTCATGAGCGAACACATACAGGAGAGAAACCTTATAAATGTAACACATGTGGAAAGTCTTTTGCCTGGAAATCATACCGAAGTGTTCATGAGAGAACACATACAGGAGAGAAACCTTATAAATGTAACACATGTGGAAAGTCTTTTACCCAGAAATCACACCTAAGTCTTCATGAGGGAACACATACAGGAGATAAACCTTATAAATGTAACACTTGTGGAAAGTCGTTTACCCAGAAATCACACCTACGTATTCATGAGAGAATACATACAGGAGAGAAACCTTATAAATGTAACACATGTGTAAAGTCTTTTACCAACAAATCACACCTACGTCTTCATGAGAGAATACATACAGGAGAGAAACCTTATAAATGTAACACATGTGGTAAGTCTTTTACCCAGAAATCAAGCGTTACTGTTCATGAGAGAAGACATACAGGAGACAAACCTTATAAATGTAACACATGTGGAAAGTCTTTTGCCTCGAAAAGCGACCTTATTATTCATGAGAGAACACATACAGGAAAGAAACCTTATACATGTAACACATGTGGAATGTCTTTTACCCAGAAATCAAGCGTTATGTTTCATGAGAGAACCCATACATGAGAAAAACCTACAAATGTTACAAAATTGGAATGTATTCACCCAGTAGACATATCTTAGTATTCATCAGTGAACACACAGAAGAGAAACCATATTACCGTAACGATTATGGAAAGATTTTAACCCACAAGTCATATCTCAGTGCACAGAAGCAAGTTCAAACAAGTGAAAAACTTTATGTAATCATTGTGGAAAATCACTCACCTGGAAGTCACACCTTACTTTTCATGAGAACACACACATATGAGAGAAACTTTATTGATGTAACACATGTGGGAAGTTTTCACCCAGAAATCCTGTCTTCCTGTTCATCAGCAAGTATTTACATAAGAGAAATCTTAGGAATGCAGCACATTTGGAACATCCTTCAGGGTCAGGTCATCCTTAAGGAAAAATAACAGAATTCATACAGGTGAGGAATCATATCAGTGTAACCAGTGTCGGAAGTCTTTCATCTGGAAAACACACCTGTGCAAAAGAAGTTTAGCGAGGAGTGTAACAACTACTTTAAGAAACACTTCATAATTACTCACCTACAAAACATAGGAACACATAAAACAATTTGTGAATGCATTGAAAAGGAAGAAAATATTACTACAGATTACACTAGGGATGAACGTTGAATACAATCAGATAAATAAAATACACCAGTTAGTAATAAAACAGCCATGGCATACTGTCTCTTATTGAGTGTGCAACGATCAAAAGACTCATACACAAAAAGAATGATGGCTCTGGACACTGGGATAGAGAGGCACAAGAGCTGCATGTTCAATGATTTCACTGCTTCATATATGGAAATGGAAGATGAGAAATGTTCTAGGTGCATTGAAGATCTGCGAGCCCAAAATAAACATGTACTACCAGTTTTCTTCTGAATACAGAACATCTTTTGGTGCTGTATAATTTTTGAGACCCAATTTCTAAAATAGAAGCTTTTTTTGTGTGCTATCCTTGGGTTTGAATTCAGGCCCTGAGCACTATCCCGGGCTTCTTATTGCTCAAGGCTAGCACTCTAGCACATATATCACATATATGTATATATATATGTGATACTGAGGAATCAAACTCAGCCCTTTATGTATGCTAGGCAAGCACAAACTACCACTAGGCCACATTCCCAGCCCCTAAAACCACTGATTTGGTCCACCAAAATTATCAACCCAGTAGGCAATGAAGCTGGACCCTACACACACCTCTCACTCTAGCTACTCTGGAGTCTGTGGGATGAGGATTTAGGTTTAGAAGCAGTCCATGCAGAAAATTCCACAAGACTATTTGCAATTAAGCAGCAAAAAGACAGAAGTGGAGCTGTGGTCCAAGTATTAAGGCACCAGACTTGACTAGAAAAAACAAAGACCAACAGTAAGATAAACTTAGAAATCAGACTACTCAGTAAATTTTTAATTTGTCATTGAAATCAGTTATTTTAGAATATGTCTCTTTGAAAAGTGTTACATTTGATTTTAGATAATCTCTTGTTTAATGTGTACTTAAAGGTAATCTTAATGGCAAAAAAAAAAAAAGAAATGATAAAATAATGGCATTCACAGGGAAATGGTCAGATCTTGAATGAATAATGTTGAGTGACTCAAGCCTAGAGCACAGAGCTCAGATCATGTCTGTAAAATAAACTTCTTTTCAAATGGTATTTCTACATGTTTTGGTCAGCGACATTACATCATGTCTCTAAAACCAAACAATTCCTAAATAAATATAAAAATGTCTGGGATAGCATTGCCAGGAGCACAATAGCTCAACAGCTACATACATGTGATTATATAAGATAAGTCTAAGCAAAATAAACTCTAAGAGATGGAAACAGGAGGATTTTACTGTTGTCATTATGTTTAATGTACTAGGTGAATTTCCTTTGACGTATCCCCTGTGGTCACTGTATATGATTTTTGTATACTGGATATTGTTTATATGCTTATCTGAACTAGGGAAGAGGAAGAAAAATGAAGGAAGGTATAACAAATATGACAAGAAATGTACTTACTCCCTTATTATGTAATTGTACCCTCTCTGTACATAACCTTATCAATATAAATTTTAAAAAAAAGAGCATGATGCTGGAAATAAATTAATTAATAAATAAATTCTAGTGCTGGAAATAAATTAATGAACAAATAACTAAAACCAAACCCAGAAGCCAGTGCGTAAGGAGATCTGTAGCTTTGAGCACCCACACCCCCTGCCGTGTCCCCTCTGGACAGCCATCATGAAAATGGCAATGTAGTTGATGTGCAGCATTCTGGTGCTGTTTTACAAAGCCAGAGGAGAGTGGGTGCTCACAGCACCATCTTTCCTAAGACAGTTCCCCCCAAAGGATGGAAGAGTCAATGGAAAGTTTAGTGCACTGATGGCCAATCTTATAACCAGGCAAAAATTCAATAACTCACCAACTAAGAGTTAATATCTTTCAGTGAAGAAGAGCAGAAAAGAATTTACCCCTGAATGACAGCTGAAAATTTCCCTTTCACATAGATCAAGTAACTGATCTATGGTAGGGCCTGGTTAAGCCACAGACTTTGCTTACAGTGGTATGAATGTAATAAGTGGCTCTCTGACTCAAGTGGTAAAGTGCTAGTCTTGAGCATAAAGGAGCCAGGGACACTGTTCAGGCCCTGAGTTCAAGCCCTAGGTCTGGCAAAAAATAGAGAAAGGTTTAGATAGGATGTCTTCAAAGTAGGTGTCTAGAATCAGTCAGGGTATTTTTTTGAAAAGGCTTTACATTACCATTTATACAAATTTCTATACCTTGTATTATGTAATTCAAAACCAGAGATTTGTTGGGAATATGGTCTAATGGCAAGACCCCTTGCCTTGTATACATGAAGCCCTTGGTTCAATTCCTCAGCACCACATATATAGAAAAGGCCAGAAGAGGTGCTGTGGCTCAAGTGGCAGAGTGCTAGGCTTGAGCACAAAGGAGCCAGGGATAGTGCTCAGGCCCTGAGTCCCAAGTGACAGGACTGGCAAAAAAATAAATAAATAAATAAAAAACAGCTTCCATTGTACTTTATTATAATTGTGTGTGTTGTTTATTGCAATAAGAACCGGAGCCTAAATGCTCTAAAATGGTCTTTTGTTTTTGCACAAATAAAACTGCAGACCCTGTTCTCTTTGAATGATGGTGAATATTGTACATTGGTTTTTCTCACATGGAAAGATTTTTTACAAGAAAATAATATACAAATCTTGTTTTAACTTAAAAACTAGAAAGGTAAGAAAAGGCACAGCAACCTGAGCAGATAAACCCAGAAACTGAGGGAAAAGCAAGAGGGTTACCTGTGTGTCCTAAGCAGAGCCTCTCAGTCCTTCAAAAAGAGGGGCAGCCTGACTTAGTTCTCACTATCACTACTTCTTTGCCATTGCCAAGAAGATATGGGTGGCCATGTGACTTCCTGTAGCCCGAGTTCTTCATCTTGTTTTGTTCGTTGAAAGTCAGTGTTATTGTAGCTACTGGATAGTAGGTCAGGGGTTTAATAATCTCTAGTGATTTTCCCATGATTTCTTCAGTTTACCTCCCTGGGTACTGGATGTGACTTCAAAATCCCTATGTGCAGGGCGCCAGTTGCTCAGGCCTGTAATCCTTGCAGTTCAGGAAGCTGAGATCTGAGAATCTTGTTTCAAAGCCAGCCAGGGTAAGAAATTCCATTAGATACACCTGCAATTAACCACCAGAAATTGGGAAATTGCACTGTGCCTCATTGTGGTTTAGCTTTAGCCTTGTGGTGAAAGGCTAAGTGACAGTGCCAGCACCAGAGTTCTATCCTCATTATGAAGCAAAACAAATTACTTATTTCCATTAAATTTTTATTGTGGTGAAATACACGTAATATTTACTATTAGCTATCTTCAATAACACAACTCAATGGCAATTACTACATTTACTTAGGCAACATTCCTGCTGTCTCCAGAACTTATCTCAAGGAATCTTCCTGCTTGAAAAACAATGCTCCTTCTTATCACTCCCGGTCTAAGTACCTACTATGTCTATATATTCAAATATTCTGTTTATTTTTTATGGTCCTAAGGCTTGATGGAGAGAAAGGAATGACTCATCTAATTATAATCCCTCCGCACATAACAATAAAGTAAGCTAATTAAAAATAATTGTAGTGGTCACCATATTATTCACAGATCATTATCAGACTGACTCTCGCCACCCTGTTGTTTGCACTAGTGTTTCCACAAGGGCTTGTGTACAGCCCTGTTGTAGCACTCACTGTATTCTTACCTGGTTTCTCCTCTAGTAACTGCCTTAAAAGGCAGAAGCACTGTAGCCCAAGAATCTAGAAAATAGTAATAATGAAGCTATATCTTTACTCAAAAAATGCATGAAATTCATTAATGCAGTCATAATATTCAAGGGATATCTTTGCAAATAGAACTTGGCATCTTGGGATAGGTGAGGTTCCTTGCTTTCCTCTCTCCAGTGCTCCACTCACACCTTCAGCACCAATAACTGCTCTTTTCTGCTCCATAATTAAGCCACAGGTTGACTTCAAAATTTTACTAGCTAATTGAACATTCCAGTGTCACATGTTTATCTGCCCAGGATTCCTTTGAAATGTAATCCTCAGATCTCAGTCTCTTGAGTAGCTAGGATCAGAGACATGAGACAGTGCCTGGGTAGGCTTAACATGGTTTTAAAATACAAAAAGTACATAAAATGTTTGGAGCTTGTTCCATTATCTGTATAGTAGAATAACAAAAATCTATGTAGAAATATTTGGTTCTATATTACTAATACAATATTTCCCTAATATATCAGAACATTTCTCTGTTATTAGCAATAGAGAAAAGAAAATTCTGAGGTGCTACAAATCTGGCATGAAAACATTAAGGCTAATTCTTCTGAAGCTTCATGCTTCAGCCTAAGGATGGTCCTTGTTCTCTACATAAGGTATTTGGTTACTGTCTTAGGAACAAAACATTCAAATTAGCAAAGCAGATAAGACCGAACACATAATGAGCTTTTTAAAGGAATATATGAGTCCTTGTATATATGTGAATGTTACAGATTCTACCAAACATGGCATCTAAATGCTTGAAAACATGACGACATCACTATTAAATATGAAGTCTGCAAAGCAACTGTCAGTTTTCTATGAATAAGACAGTATATAGAAGAGGGTTGGAAAACAGTGTTGTGGTTGACTGCTTGCCTATCACGCATCAAACACTGGTTGAATAAATCAGTATCACATAAACAGAAATGACAAGTAGTCGCATTGTGGCTCAAGTGGTAGAGTGCTTTCCTTGAGCCAGGGAAGTTCAGGTAGAGTGCCCAGGACCCCAGTTCAAGACCTATTACGGGAAACCAACAACGACGATGACGATGATTATGAAAAACCAACTTTTCCCATAGGATTTAAATTGGAAAAGATATCAGAGGTGATTTACAGTATGTAGAAGAATGTTTGCAGGTTACATTACAGGAAGGATGCCTACTGGTTACTTGTAAGAAAAATAGGAAATATCAGATGATTCAAACATGTATTAAGTAAGGAAATTATCATCATAAACATAATCACAATATAAATATAATATAGATACACAGAAAAATACATAGGTATAAATAAACACATGGCACTGTTTGACGTTAACAAAAGAAAAACAATACCTGAAGAAATCATATCCAAAGAGACATACATTAAATACAGACAAATCAAAAGACATAAACAAATCAATAGAAAATACCATAGGAAAAATGAAGAATGAAAAATACAAATACACATAGTCTGTAAGGAAATGAACATTAGTATAAATGGTATGACCACTGATACAGACCATGGATAATAACAGACAGATCATATATCTCCATGGTAAAACCTTCATGCTAAATACCGAAGGCTCAAAACACATAAATTGAATGTCTTGTTAATATGCCATTATTATTGGAGAACATTAATTCTCTTAATAACTCATATAACAACAAAAGTTAGTGGGAAGACACGTATTGATGACATGCTCTTAAATAAAGACAATAATAAAGCATAGTTGTGTGACATTTACCAAGACAAACACAATGTAAGTAAAGATTAAACTCTAGACAAACTTCAGAGAAATTGACGAGAGAAATAAAGCTATGGGATACGAATACATTAAAATTATATTATATATTTCCAATAAGCTATGAGTGAAATAAACATAGGGAAATTAGAATGAATCTGGAACAAAATATACCCTAGCACTGGGATTTTTTCTATATTAAAAATGACTACCCTTCAACTTTGAAAGAAAAGCAAATGTTGTTCTCATGCATGCTGAATTAACATGTAATATCTCCTGGAGGGTGGAGGTAGGTATGGCACAGAAATCAAGGAAAATAGGGTGAAACTGTGGAAGTCACTGTATACACATGAAAGTCAACTCTACAATTTGTGGGTCAAGACAGGAGGGAGTGAGTATGAGAGTGACAGAACAACACAAGTTACAGTATAAAAAGAAATGCAGGGGCTGTAATATGGCCTAGTGGCAAGAGTGTTTACCACATATGAATGAAGCCCTGGGTTCAATTTCTCAGCACCACATATATAGAAAAGGCCAGAAGTGGTGCTGTTGTTCAAGTGGCAGAGTGCTAGCCTTGAACAAAAAGAAGCCAGGGACAGTGCACAGGCCCTGAGATCAAGGCCCAAGACTGGCAAAACAAACAAACAAAAACAAAGACAAGCATCACATAGTCAAACCTGCCACATGCAGGTTGCCAATGAGATTACAGAAAAAAAAGAAATGCTCTAATTACCTGACTCATGGAATTGTAATCTCTATAAACAGCATCTATAATAACAGTAAATTAAACTAATTATATAAAAATTCATCCATTGAATTGTGCTACCCAAGGCTATGTAATTACTGAAGAAAATAAGAAAATGTACCAGAGTTAGAAGAACAGTTACAATTATTAGAAATAAAATGCAACACTTAATTTGTTTTTTGTTTGTTTGTTTGTTTTTTTACTAGTCCTGGGGCTTGAACTCAGGGTGTGAACATTGTTCCTGGCTTCTTTTTTGCTCAAGGATAGCACTCTACCATTCAAATTAACTTGCTAATAAACAGGTTGGAGGCATGGTTCAGGTGAGAGGTTCAAGTAAAAGAAACACCACAAAGCAGTCATGCGGTTTAACTAATGAGCTTTTGAATAAACACAACTGTAAAGTCTACTGCTTTTCCTTCGGGAAATTGGCACTAACAAGAAATATGTACCAAGAGTACTTTAAGAACCTATGGCTTACTAAGTCCTATAGAACATTTGAAGGTGTTTGTGACCACACAATTTCAGTCACTCCAATAAAGCTTCATTAAAACAGTTTAATACTATTAAGGAGGATGCAGTTTCTGATAAGTTGCCAGAAAACCCTCACTTATCCCAAGAAGTGACTTTCTGGGAGTGATTGAATCACATAACAAGTGTGACCACGTTTTCGTCACATAAAGAAAAAAAGCCCAATCAACCTGCAGGGCCGGGAATATAGCTCATCTGTACAGTGCTTGCTTAGCATGCATGAATCCCTGGGTTACATCCCACAGCACCACATAAACAGGAAAAAGCAGAGGTGGTGTGGTGGCTCAAGTGATAGTCTTGAGGCCAGAGAGGCTCAGGGACAGATCCCAGCCATTGAGTTCAAGGCTGAAAATCAAACAAAGGGAAAAAATCCAAGAAACCAATAGAAGCAAATCTAGATAGAATGCAAGATTTTATCAGCTACATAATATACAATCCAACTTTGTCTTATTTAGGTATGTTTTTATGAAGCAGAATCTACTTTTCCATTTTAAATCTCAGACACAATTAAGTTCATAAAATGGAATGTAAAACTGAGAAACCAAAAGCAACTCACCTGAGATCCATCTATTCTGTGTCGCTGTTGACAATGAAGGGAAGATTCTGGAAGCAAGGCTGGGAAAAATGGAAAATGAGGTAGTCAGGAAAGGAACTATTGGGAATTTGCACCCAGAATTTCCTGCTGAAATATTATACATGGGCTGGAAAAGAATAAAGATTTTAAGGGAGAAGAATCTTTTAGGTTTCAATTAGAGCATTAAACTGTCCAATAAACACAAACCCAAGTCTATTAGTTAGTAGATAGATATTTTAAAAGCAATTAATGTCTATATTTACTACATTCTGAATTGGTGAAAACTACAGTGTCAGAACAGTTTTGAAAAGGCCTTAGTGCTCATTTTCCTAAACACAGTAATATGAAGAAACTTGGCATTTCTGCTGGGCATACATGGCCTAATAAAGAGGTGGCACAATGTAATAGTCATAGGTGGGACACAAATCTGAACCAACCATCCTCACTCAAGCAACCAAATGATTAAAATCTCATGTTACTGAAACAATATCAACACAAAATACCAAGCTGAATACACCTGAAAATGAAGCTCCATAAAACTTAAAACAAATGAAATGGCTGTGTGCTCTTGCCAATAGAATATGTTGGTTGATTACAGAGGGAATGCTAGTATTCCAGTTTTTAACACAAGTATGGAAGATGGAAACTCAAAATACACTAATGTGAATTTCTACAGTAATGTAAAAAAAAGTGAAAATCTTCTCTGTAACCTTTATTGAGGATATTTTGCTAAGAAAGATAATATGAATCACTTCAAAACAATATTGCACATTATTGTTGGGTTTTGATATATCACAAGAATATGTTCTTACTTAAACAAATTTAAGTGGATGGGACTATGGCTCAGTGTCAAGTGCTTGCCTGGCACGCATGAATCCCTGGGTTTGATTCCTCATGAATGGAAAAAGCCAGAGTGGTGCTGTTGATCAAGTGGTAGGATGCTGGCCTTGAGCAAAAGAAGCTGAAGGACAGTGCCTAGATCCCATAGTTCAAACTCAGGACTGGAAAGAAAACAAACTGAAATAAATTCATTGTAGGCTATGTGTCCATAATCAATGCTTGAGAACAATGGTATTATTGATTTCATGGTGGGATATTTTCCTTCTCTCTTGGGATTTGGACTATCTTCTTACTCATTAGTGATTCCTAAGGGCTAACCTGAGAACCTGAGTGACTAAATATAAGTTTAATGAGGAAATGAGAATGGCCAAGAGACATATGAAAAAGTGCTCTACATCACTCGCCATAAAAGAAATGCAAATCAAAACAACATTGAGATTCCATCTCACCCCAGTAAGAATGTCATATATCAAGAAAAGTAACAATAACAATTGTTGGAGGGGATGTGGCCAAAAGGGAACCCTACTTCATTGTTGGTGAGGGAATGTAAACTGGTTCAGCCACTCTGGCAAGCAGTATGGAGATTCCTCAGAAGGCTAAATGTAGAACTCCCCTATGACCCAGCAACCCCACTTTTGGGTATCTATCCAAAAAAACCAGAAACAAAATCACAGTAAAGCCACGAGCACAACAATGTTCATTGCAGCGCAATTTGTCATAGCGAGAATCTGGAACCAACCCAGATGCCCCTCCGTAGACGAATGGATCAGGAAAATGTGGTACATATACACAATGGAATTTTATGCCTCTATCATAAAGAATGACATTGCCCCATTTGTAAGGAAATGGAAGGACTTGGAAAAAATTATACTAAGTGAAGTGAGCCAGACCTAAAGAAACATGGACTCTATGGTCTCCCTTATTGAGAATAATTAGCACAGGTTTAGGCAAGTCACAGCAGAGGATCACAAGAGCCCAATAGCTATACCCTTATGATGACATAAGATGATGCTAAGTGAAGTGAATTCCATGTCATGGAAACGATTGTTATATCACAGTTGTAACTACTTTCAACATCCCATGTGTATCTGTAGCTTCTACTATTGATGATGTTCTTATATCACCTTCCTGTGATTGTATCTACACTATCTCTGTAATCTTATCTGAGTATATTGGAAACCGTGTATACTGGTATTAGAACTAGGAAATTGAAAGGGAATACCAAAATTGAGAGACACAGGGTAAAAAAAGAGAAACAACTACAAAAGCAATACTTGCAAAACTGTTTGGTGTAAGTGAACTGAACACCTCAGAGGGGGAAAGGGTAAGGGGGAGGGGGGAGGGAGTATGAGGGACAAGGTAACAAACAGCACAAGAAATATATCCAATGCCTAACATATGAAACTGTAACCTCTCTGTACATCAGTTTGATAATAAAAACTTTTTTTAAAAGTTTAAGTGTTAAAATTATAACAGCTTCTAAATCCTGGTGATGACTCCATGCTAGAGGGCTGCACCCCCAACCCGTGAGACTAGTTTCTTGTAGCTTGACATTTAAAAATATAGGGAGCCTTTATTCCTCTCTGTACCTAGGTAGTAACCATGGTAAGAGACAGTAAAAATGATCATAGTCATAGACTATAGAAATAACCACAATAGTAGTAGAAATGCCATGGTAACTGTTGGGTTGGTTTACTTATGATCGAGTACTGGATTGTTCTAGCCCACTCAAGCTTGCTTAGTGGTAATGGAAAAACATGGTAGCAATTGTTAAATAAAGTTGGCACTAGGTCAGCCTGACCGCATAATTCTGCTTCTGTAAATGGCTTGCATAACCCTCTTGTGACTTGCTCTAGCCCTGCTTTAAGTCCCTGCATCAGTGCTACATGACCACCAGCTGTCAGTTCTTGATACCAAGACCAGTTCTCCTTATCAAAGCCAAAATAGATATCTGAAAGGGAAGATAGCCAATAGAAATAGGACAAGATAAGCTTGCTAAATGCCATCCAATCAAGTGTCTGCCAAGTTGGAGCTACCCTGCCCCTGTTGTAATCACAATAAAAACCCTGCCTGTCTGAGGGCCGGGGCTCTCAATTCAGATCTGCTGTGTCAATGTCGGTTGAGAGTCCAGGCTTGCAATAGAGACTCTTGTGCATTTGCACCGGAATCGGCTACTTGGTGGTCTTTGGGGACCCAAAATCTGGGCATACTAAACAGTTCTGCTTAAAAATTTAAAGTTTTCTATTGCAGATTATTGTATTATAAATGGGAGACCATTGTACCTGGCTCTGGTGACACCTGGCCCTATTCCTAGCTACTCTGAAGTCTGATATCTGAGGTTTACAAATTGAAGCCAGTTAGCCTGCCAAAGTCTGGGAGCCTTTTATCTCCAATTGCCACACACAAAAATACCTTGAAGTGGAGCTATGGCTGAAGTAGTACAACATTAGTCTGGATCAATAGAAGCACATACATGTTCAGTACCCAGACCTTCAGCCAAAGAACAAACACTAGCACACATAAAAGGCCTTGTATCATATTTAAATTATATTTTATCAATTGTTTGGAACACGTTGTAGGCACTGTCTTGCTTTATAATTAAGGTAATACAGGCTCATTGCTATAGTGCAGAATTTGTCACTTGTGAAGAACAGACAAACGAAAGTGTAAAATGTTAGGAACATTTTAAATTCACAATACCATAGGAAGGGCTGAGGATAAAAATACAATCAGCAAGTATCAAATAAGGCATTCCAAAGCAATGCTTATGCTTCACTGACTTCAATTCACAAAGCCAAATTCCTACATGAATAATACTTCTTTGGGCAGACAGTAAGAAAATGAGTAGCCCTAGCTAAATGTTCATTTAATTTGTTATCTAATAAATCAAACAACCTCGGGAAAGGTACCCTGTGTTAAGTTTACTCTTCTTGTTTTTTTCTAAGGCCAAAAGACAGTTACAAAGACTTTCTGAAAAAACCAACAAGTTAGAGCTAGCATCAGTACATCCATTTCTAGGGCATTTAGGATAAGTTTGAAAGATCACAAACTACAAATGATAGTGAGAAGAAGAGGCTGGCTAAATTAATGAGAATACAGTTAGGGTATTATTACATTCATACTTTTAGATGTGAATCTTATCGTTCCTCCCCCAAATCACAGGCACAAGTCCCATTTGATAATCAGGGTGTGACTTCTTCCTCAATGCACCTCATCTCTCCCCCTAAAAGTTAATCTAAAACTTCTAGCACCAAGTGATTGAGAGTGTTACAGAAACTAGTACCTCGTGAATCTCCTGGTCAGTGAAATTGAACCGCTTATTGCCTAAGGCAAGAAACCTAAATAGATGTTTCCCTTCCTATGCTTTTCTTCTTCTGCCTTTTGGGCTTGCCAGACTTCAAAAGATCTCTTGCTTCAGGAGGGACTTTCCTATCACAGCACACCTTCCTTCGAATGCTGATAGGCTTCACTCAATAAGCACACGACCATCACACAGTACTCCAGTATTCCATGGGGAATAGTCTCTAGAAAGAAACCTGGGTGAAGACAAAGCTGGTCTGCAAGGATGGCAAACAAGGCACGAGAAGACCCATAAGAAACATTTTATAGAGTTCATTCTCCAGTTCTTATTGCAACAAACAACACACAACTGTAATAAATTACAATGGAAGCTGGCCATGGCTTTCAGTTAGGCACTTGAATTATTTTAATTTGTCAAAAAGTTTAATATAGCTCTTTTTAGCAGAAAATGTCCCAAGAATTTCTGGAATCCCACTTTGAAGAAATCAAATCAGAATTACTTTTGAGTGAGTGCATACACATGGCTGTAGGTAGTAAAGATACGAGGCTAGTCAGTGCCCCTGTCTGCCATGTCCTGAGCTGCTGCTGTTATAGTGCTTGCCTTTATGGGAGCAGAGGAAGGAGAAGATCACTGCCACCTGTCCCTGTGATGGTCTTTTTCCTTTCTGTGCTTCTTTGCAGCATCTGAATGATCACCAAATGTGCTCTGAGGTGGAGAATGGCATGTTTTTCTCTTATGGCTGTGTCTATTTGAATATTTCAATGCATCTGCGGTATGCCTTGCCTAATGTGGGGGGAAGCCTGATTGTGGTGTCTTTGAAAGTGCTCACTGTACCTATAGGAAAGGTTCAGGACTTCGAGGTGCATGTTCCCAACTGACAGCACCCTTGTCATGTCTTCTGGGACTGTGTGATCTAGACCGTGACTCACTTTTCTGCCTTTTTTTTCAGGTAGGAGAGAAATGTTTATTCAAAACTGCTGACCTGTGGCAGAGATCACACATGGCCTGAAAAGGGCTGAACCACCACTGGGCCCTGCCTTATCTAGTGCAGGGACAGGAAATTGTGCCCATGTGGATTCGGAGGATGTGACCTTGGAAAGGGGGGAGTTAACTTCTTCCAGGTGTACCTGTCACCTAGGTAATCAGGTACTGGACAGCGACTTAGGTAGGAGGGGAGGTGTCGGCATGGCCTTCCTGGGTAGATGT
>NC_063178.1:44785486-44830510 GCF_023159225.1 Perognathus longimembris pacificus
TACCCAGTACTCTGTTTTTGTTGAGCATCATCATTATACATAAGTGTTGACAAGTCATTTAAAAGAGTTCTAAATTTTCTCTGGCATTTAAAAGCTTGGCCTGACAAATAGGAAAACAAGTTAAAGGCATCCCAATCAAGTCAGTCCATGGTACTTGTTAGTGGCTAGCAATAGTATATCATCCCAAAAACCTGTGCCCTTTCAGGAAGGAGCAGCCTTATCTCCACCTGCATCATTTGGGGACCTGCCAAATTCATGCGCTAATGCTAACTAAAATGATAGGTTGGTTCAAAGAGTTACTACGAAGCAGACTGTAACTCCATTGGCCGCCTGCCTGTGACCTGACTTGACTATGCAGTTTCTCTATAAGTGTTCTAACCTCATTGGACACCTCCATGTGACCTGGCTAGACCGTGTGGTATTTCCCTATATAACCCAACCCTGAGCCTTGCCAGGTTGCTTCTCCCCAGCTCCCGAGTTTAGGCTGTGACCCTGGCTGGCTATTCTGCATTATACTTCCCCAATAAACACATCTTTGTACTTATGACTGTCTCTGAGTGTTGGACTGCTGGAGGGATGGATGATTCCCCCCACTCGGACCCCATTTCAATACCAAACACAAATTTGTCAAGGCTTAGCAGCGGATACTAGTGGAGTTGTATTTCTGTGTCAGGCACACTAATAGGATCATTGTTGGTGTTGGGAATATGGCCAACTTGCAGGAAACTTGCCTCATATACATGGGTTCCACTCCTCAGCCTCACATATATAGAAAAAGCAGAAGTGGCTCAGTGGCTCAAGTGGTAGTGTGCCAGCCCTGAGCAAAAAGAAGTCAAGGGAAAAAAAAGAGGCCAAGGGACACTGCTCAGATCCTGAGTTCAAGCCCCAGGACTGGATATAAAATCACTATTATGCCTCTTGAAATTTAGAAAAAGAACATAAGCCCTAGTACACAAAGAATTACATGAAAAAGTCTATGGAACAATATTTTTGTTCCTTTCCACCCAGAGACAGTCGTGTGTGTGTGTGTGTGTGTGTGTGTGTGTGTGTGTGTGTGATATTTGTATGCCCATTGGTTCTTTCTTTTTGTTACTATAAAGATGATATTCTGAAAATCTACGTAGAGACACTTTGGCTCTATATAAGGAAATAATGACACTATAAATTACTATGACAGGAAGGAGAGAGGAGGAGCCATAAAGCCAAGTCAAAAGGCAAAGAAGTGAATTATGATGGGACCCTGGCACTGTTCAACTTGGGAACTTGTCACCAGCTTTCAAGCTACTGTCAGCTAGCAAAGGAATGGAGGACTAGAAGTCCACAGCCCTCATCAGTGTGAAGATCGACAAAAAGGAACCTGAAGACAGACAGCAGGCTACCAAAAGCTGTGTAAGAAGTGGTATAAGACAAAGAAAGCAAGTCAGTTAAGATCCTGAAATCACTAGTGGTCTAGATCACACAGTGCCAGAAGACATGCTAATGGGGAGTGTCGGTTTGGAACGTGCACCTCGAGGTCCTGAACCTCTCCCACATGTACAGTGAGAGCCTTCAAAGACACCACAATCAAGCTTTCCCCCACATTAGGCCAGGCATATTACAGATGCCTTGAAATATTCTAATAGACACAGCCATAAGAGAAAAACATGCCATTCTTCACCTCAGAGCACGTTTGATGATCATTCAGATGCTGCAAAGAAGCACAGAAAGGAAAAGGACCATCACAGGGACAGGTGCCAATGATCTTCTCCTTCCTCTGCTCCCATAAAGGCAAGCACTCTGACAGCAGCCACTCAGGACATGGCAGACAGGGGCAGTAACTAATCTGGTATCTTTACTACCTATAGCCATGTGTGTCTACTCACTCAAAAGTAATTCTGACTTGATTTCTTCTTAAGGGGTTGGGAATGTGGCTTCCTGGTAGAGTGCTTGCCTAGCATACAGGAAACCCTGGGTTTCCATTCCTCAGCACCACATAAACAAAAAAGGCCAGGAGTGGCTCTGTGAGAGAACACACCTGGGACACCTGGATGCAAGTGGAGGAATTTCTTTTTTGTGTTATTCAGAATGCTCTGGTTTGAATATGTCACATTAAACACATGCAATGGAAGTTTACTCTCCAATGCATTAAACCTGAATGTTGTCCCTTTTAAAATATTTAATCATACTACAAATGAGAGGACTAGTGAAAGGCTCGTTTTGAGGAACAAGACTTTTGCCTAGAGGTAGGTAGCTTGGGTAGCATGCTTGAAGCCCTGGTTTGATTCCCCGGTAGCACATTTATAGAAAAAGCCAGAAGTGGTGTTGTGGCTCAAGTGGTAGAGTGCTAGGCATGAGCAAAATGAAGCCAGCACAGTACCTAAGAACTGAGTTCAAGTCCCAGGACTGGCAAAAATGAAAACAAAAAGTCTCTCTCTGGATTCTGCTATGACGAATCCTACCCTGCTAGTCATAACTAAGGCACCGTCTCAGAATCAGAGAGCATCCTTGTAAAATGCCAGCTATTTGACCCTTAACTACCCATGGTGTGGCAGGATCTATGTGCTCTTATGACCAAGGGTCAAGCCAACTCCAAAGCCTAAATAAGGCCAACTTCCGCTAGGGTGCAGACGGCATTGTGGGAACAGTAGTCCACTGAGCACAAACCCCGAGGAAGTGCCTAATTGGGCTCTTGTGAGCATGCGCCTGCCCGCCCACTGAGGTTGTTTCCGGTCTGTAAATTCCGGTTCCTCTCTCTTTACCCTGCTTCTGGGAAGTGCTGTGAAGTACCTGTGTGTATTTTCAAGTTTGGAGCCACCGATTGAGGGCTCAGCCTGTGTTCAGTGGGCCATGGGACTGTGACCTGAAGGGATCCCAGGGAGGGAAGGTGTCAGGTAAGAAGCGTGGGCCGGACTCGAGACCGGAGTCTGGCCTCTGTGAGCTCCTCCACTTCGGCTTCCCGAGTGGGCACCGCCATCAGCCCGCGCTGCGGCAGAGGCAGAACCTGGTCACCGGAGCTCTGCACGCAGGTTGGGTGTAGGCCAGAGCCGGAGAGCCGGGAGGTAGGCCGCACACTTCCCCACTGAGGTTCCCCTGAGCACCCGGGTGATGGCGTTCACTTTGCCCTGCGGGATGGCGACCTTGGCGACTGTTGTAGTGAACCCGTGAAGTGTGGACGGGTGCTGGGGCTTGTCCTATTGCAGTTGTATTTTCGGGTTCTAGGTGGTTGCTTCTGGGTTGTTTTTCTGGTCTGCTCGTGCTTTCTTAGCCTTCATAGCAGACCAGCTTTGTCTTCACCCAGGTTTCTTTCTAGAGACTATTCCACACGGTATATTGGAGTACTGTGTGATGGTCGTGTGTTTATAGAATGAAGCCTATTGGTGTTGGAAGGAGGGCATCCCGTGATAGCAATGTCCCTGCTGAAGGAAAAGATCTTGTGAAGTATGGCAAGCCCAGAAAGTAGAGGGTGAAAAGGATGGGAAGGAAATGATCTATTTAGGTTTCCTTGCCTTAAACAAGGGTCAGTTCTACTTTGCACAAGATTCATGAGGTTCTAGATCCTGCAACACTCTCAATCACTTGGTGCTATAAGGTTTAGACCAAATTTTAGGGAGAGAGATGAAGTGGACTAATAAACCAGAGCCTTGATATTCAATGGAACTTGAGGCTGTAGTTTGGGGTGGAAAGGTAAGATCCACAACTACAAATATGCAAGTAATAATACCGTAACTGTCTTCCTTTTAATTTAGTGAACCTCCTGTTCCATCATTTCTAGTATGTGATCTTTCAAACTCACCCTAAATGTCCTAGGAAGGGATGTACTGATGCTAGCTCTAACTTTTTTTGTTGTTCTATCAGTTCAGAAAGTCTTAGAAGAAAAATAAGAAGAGTAATCTTAAGGCAATGAACCTTTCCCATATCACATTTCCTGAAGGTTTACCTAGGGTTACTCATTTTGTCCCTGTTCTGTGGAGAGGGTCGGAGGGACTAACCCCCACCCAAAGATGTTACAGGGTCCTAGGAAAAGTGACTCCAGCACATGAACAAAGTTGGGAGAATTCAAGCTTTTTTACAAGCACAGCAGCTGACCGGCCAGTAACATAGTGCAGACTAGGGAGCTACCACTGTGACACTGTGACCATGAACAGTTCACAAGATGTTTTATTTTCTATTCTTTTTTTTTCTTTTTTTTTTCTCGTCAATCCTGATGCCTGGAGTCCAAGGCTGAGCAGTGTCCCTGGCTTTGTTTTTGCTTAAGGCTTGCACTCTACCACCTGAGCCAAAGCTGCATTTCTGGCTGTTTCTTTTTATGTAGTCCAAAGGAATGGAACCCAGTGCTTCATGCATACAAGGGGAGCAGTAAACCACTAAGCCATAGTCCGAGCCCAGATCTGGGGTTTATAAAGGCAAAAACCACATGCAGGTGGTTACGGATGGCTTGGCAGAGTAGGTTGCAGTTTCTAAGAAGTGTAGAGCAGGAAAATGTGGGGCAAATTTCCAATAGTTCCTTTGCTGACTACCTCATTGCCTTTTTTCCCAGCCTTACTTCCAGAATCTTCTGTTCATTGCCAATAGGAACAGAATGGACGGATGTCAGGTGAGTTGTTTTGGTTATTACCCAAATTTACATTCCATTTTATGAACTTAATGGAGGTCCCAGGTTTAAAATGGAAAAGTAGATTCAGCTTGAATAAACTGTACCTAAATAAGACAAAGATGCATTGTACATTTTGCGACTGGTAAAAATCTTACGTTCTCTCTACACCACATGCAGATTTGCTTCGATTGGTCTCACACTTTTTAAAATTTTGTTAGTTTGATTTTCCAGTCCTGTAGTTTGAACTCAGTGCTTGGGCTCTGTCCCTGAGCCTCTCTCTTCTCAAGACTAGCACTTGAGGCAATGCAACATGTCAGCTTTTTTCTGCTCATGTGGTGTTGAGGGATTCATGCATGCCAAGGAAGCACTATTCCGATTTCTAACCCTCCAGGGTTTTTTTGTGTGTGAGAGGAAAAACTGGTCACAACTGTTATGTGATTCAATCACCCCCAGGAAGTCACTTCTCTGGGAAAGTGAGGTTTGCTGGGAACTAATCAGAAATCACATCCTCAATATTAATATTAACCTGTTTTAACTGAAGCTTTACTGGAGTGACTTGAACAGTGTGGTCACAAAAAACTTCAAATATTTCACAGGACTTAGTAAGCCATAGGCATTTAAAGTATTCTGAGAACATATTTCTTCTTGGTGCCCATTTCCAATAGAAAAAGCAGTAGACTTTAGACTTGTATTTCTTCAAAAGCTCATCAGTTTAATCCCATGACTGCTTTGTGGAGTTTCTTTTACTTGAAACTTTTACCTGAACCATGCCTGCAACCTGTTTATTAGCTACTTAATTTGAGTTTTCTGCCCAGTCTGGCCTCAAGACCTCAGCCTCCTATGTACCTGAAGTAGGATAACATTCTTGGGCCAGAGTTCTAGGTGTTGTTTTTGTTTATTTTTAATTTTTTTCAATTAATTTATTTATTGTCAAAGTGACGTACATAGGGGATATAGTTTCGTATGTAAGGTAGTGAGTACATTTCTTTTTTTCTTTCTTTTTTTTTTTTTTTGCCAGTCCTGGGGCTTGGAATCAGGGCCTGAGCACTCTCCCAGGCTTCTTTTTGCTCAAGGCCAGCACTCTAGCACTTGAACCACAGTGCCACTTCTAGCTTTTTCTATTTAAGTGGTGCTGAGGAAAAGAACCTAGGGCTTCATGTATGTGAGTCAAGCACTCTACTACTAGGCCATATTCCGAGCCCCTCTCACTTTATTTTACATATCATTTTTTAACTTAATGTGTGTCCAAGATTGAAAATGGAAAACTAGATTCAGCTTCAGCAAAACATTCCTAAGTAAGACAAAGATATACTGTAGATTTTGTGGCTTACAAAATATTACATTCTAAGTTGAGTACAGATTTGCGTCAGTTTCTCTGTGGATTTGTTTATTTATTTATTTATTTTACTGTGCCTAAATCAATCCCTGAGTCATGTACCTGAGCCTCTCTAGGCTCAAGGCTAGTAGTCTACCACTTGAGCTACAGCATCCCTTTTGGCTTTTTCTGCTTATATGGTCCTGAGGAATCAAACCAAGGGCTTCGTGCATGCCAGGCAAGCAGTCTACCGCTGAGCCACATCCCAGTTCTGTTTCTAGGTTTTTGGATGTGAGGAAGAATTGGTCACATTGTTGAGTGATTCGGCTGAAGGTACTGGAAGTACTGTCCATATAGTTCTTGTTAGTGTACATTTCCAATAGAAATGCGGTAAACTTTAGAGTTTTTTTTTTCAAAAGCATATTGGTTAAATCCTATGACTGCTTCATTGTGTTTGTTTTACTTGAAACAGGCTATATTTCATTCTGTCATCTTTCTACACATCAATTCTGTTTAGCTGCATGAAACATTCATAACTATACCATTTACTGTTAGTACATGTTGCTTCATTTTGGGCTCCCATGTCTACCATCCATTTAGAGCATTTCTCATCTTCCATGTGAGAAGCAGTAGAGCCTTTGAATATGCAGCTCCTGTTCCTCTCTATCCCACTCTCCAGAACCATCATTCTTTTTGGCCTATGAGTATGCTGATCCTGGAAATCTCAAGAAGAGACATTATGCCATGGCTGTTTCTTTCTAGTTGGTATATTTTACTTAGTTGATTGTATTCAAGACTTGTCTCTGCTGTAATGTGTAGTAATACTTTCTTTTCAATACAGTTATCTAATGTTTTATGTGTTCCTATCTTTTGTTGGTGAGTAATTGTGAGTGTTTCTCCAAATAAATGTTATAATCCTTGCTTTCCTTCTGTTGTATAGAAACCTAGAAAAAGAATTCCTGGGTCCTATGCCAGTGTGTTTCTATGTTGAATTCATTTTATGGTTGTCTATACCACCTTTGACTGTTTTACTTTCCTGGAAGATGCACAGCAAAGATCACGCTATTTTCACATCCTTCCCAGAACTTATTAGATTTTAGGGGTTGTTGTTTTGTGGGGTTTTTTTGTTTTTCCAGTCCTGGGCTTGGACTCAGGGCCTGAGCACTGCCCCTGGCTTCTTCTTGCTCAAGGCTAGCACTCTGCCACTTGCCACTTGAGCCACAGTGCCACTTCTGGCTGTTTTCTATGTATGTGGTGCTGGGGAATCGAACCCAGGGCTTCATGTTTAAGAGGCAAGCATTCTTGCTACTAGGCCATATTACCAGCCCTTGGTTTGTGTTTGTTGTTTTTTTTTTAAGTATCAGCATATTGACATGTATAAAGTAGTTACTTTATTGTGATTTTGATTGTCCTAAGTTGTGAAGTCATCCTCCAAGTACTTGTTTTATCCCCTGCTTTCACTGTTGTTTTGTAATAATCTTTTCTATTTTTCTTTTTGCGGATTTCTTTGTTGGCAGTATTGGGGCTTGAACTCAGTGCCTGGCACTGTACCAGAGGTGCTCTTGCTCAAGATGAGCACTGTACCATTTGGACCACAGTGCCACACCAAGCCACAGTCCTAGCCATTAAAGGGTTTTACATTAGTATTCATAGAAAAATAACAGTTTGTTTAAAGTTGTCTATTAATACAGGTGCTGTTTTTCTGCAAGTATCTTGATTGTATGTTTGATACAATCTGTGGCATTCATAAATATGCAAGGGCTCATATATTCCTTTCAAACACCTGTTATGTATTAGCTCTTAACTCCACTGGTAGTTTGACCATTATGTTAATAAAGAAGTAAACAGATATTTATGTATAGAAAAAAGGCCATCCATACGCTGAAGCAGGGCTCTTCAGAAGAAGTGGAACCTGGACTAAAATTGTTATGCTAATATTTAGTAAACTTTATCAAAATAACCTACACATACTATTCCAAGCATCTACTTATACTTAATATTTTCAGGTCAGATTAGTAGCACCTGAGAATTTTCATCCTGTTTCTGGTGCTAGCAAAGAGAAATATCCTGATGTAATAGGGGCATTGTGTATTTGTTATTGTATTCCTAGTTATCTAGTTAATATAGACAATATTACTACCATGATATTTCTTTCTACTTTATAGATAATTGAGCAAGCTCCCAAGTATTATGTAAGAAAAGCACATTTGTAGAAGAATAAAATTCCAGACTTGGTCTTCTCCTGACTCAGGGCTAATTTCTTGATGAAAATGTGCCATTACAGAAGCCCGTGTCCTTTGAAGATGTGGCTGTGGATTTCAGCTGGGAGGAGTGGCAGGACCTGGACATTGCTCAGAGGAACCTGTATAGAGATGTAATGCTGGAGACCTACAGCAACTTGTTGTCCTTGGGTAAGCAAAAGATACATTAATTTACAGGTGGTTTTTACAAGTGGTTTTTGTTTTTAGTAGATCTATGAGTCTTTATCAAAGGTGCAATGCTATTTAGGTATAAGATTGCAGAATATGGGAAGTAGTGCATCTTTCCAAGAAAATCCTCCTCTTGATTATATTACTCCAGAGGCAATATTATTCTCATCATTCAAGAAGTCAAGGTAGCACCAGTTAGGCAACAGTTCTGAGACATGATCTATTACCAGGGGAGTTTCTTATGAAACTTGTGGCCATTTTGATAGATGGATATATAATCTAGGGTAGAATGTATATTTGTACTCAATGTAAGATCCAGAAATCAGTCATTGAAAGTGGGCACTTAAAATCTAAAATTGTATGGGGTACTCTTCTTCATACTTGTAATCCTAGGTATGGAAATCCAAACCAGCCAAATCAGAAGATTCTCCAGGAGAATTCTTTCTTCAATGAAAAATAAAAATCCATTTAAGAGCTCAGGGGACTCGGCCATTCCTTGAGTTCAAGGGAAAAAACAGAAAAAAAAAAATCCAAACCTTGTATTTCAACCATGAAGCTATTGAGAAATGAGAAAGTAGATTTTGGAGAAGTCGGAGGTTTTTAGCCTCCTGTGCTCCTCTGTCCTGCAGGGGAGATGGGAATGCACCCCCCATGCAGACGGGTCCAGGAAGAAAATATAGAGGGCTGACAGACCACCACCCAGCCGTCATCTCCCCAGACGACAAACAGGCAGCCTGGAAGCAGGTCGAGCCAACTAGTTTATTCAGGAAATGATCTGTTCTTTTACACAGGTTGGAGCGCGGTGGAAGGGGAGGGGTACATGCACCTACATAGGCTGTGAGTGGATGCCTGACCTGCCCGTCGGGGTGAAGCTCCAAAGCACCTCCCTAAGGGGCGGCTCATGTCTACGTCAGGGCCCTCAGAACAGCCTCCTAATGATGCGAGGCATCTTAGCTGGTGTACCCCCCCAGGAGTAACCTGTGTACCAGAATGTCTGAGATCATTATAGCACAGATGTCCAGAATCACCATGAACAATACTTCTCCACTGCTTTTTCCTAACAGGGCACTGTGTTTCTAAACCCAAGTTGATTATCAAGCTGGAGGAAGGTGTAGAAACATGGATGGGTGAAGCCTCAGCCAAGAATTTCCAAGGTGAGTGAATGCATCCTACACAGTGCGGTTGGAGACAGAGCTCAGGTGGTAAATTCACTTCTTTTTGTTTGTTTTGTTTTTTTAAAATTTATTTATTAATTAAATTTTGTTGACAAGGTGTTATGCAAAAGGGGTACAATTACATAATAGGGCAGTGTGTACATTTCTTGTGATATCTTACACCCTCATTTTTTGTTCCCTTCCCTAGATCAGGTAGGCATATATACAATACACATTGTACCAAAAACATATACAGTAGCCACGAGGCATACACCAAAGGAAATTCACCTAGAACTTTAAATATAACATCAACAAAATAGTTAACTTGTCCTTGTCTTATATGATCATTCATACATAGCTTTCGAGCTATTGTGATCCACTGAGAGGTCTACTTTAGACATTTTTATGTTTAGTAGTTGTTTGCTTTTAGTTACATAATATAAGGTCCCTGACTGAAACCTGTGGGAAATACCATTTGAAAAGAAGTATTTTTTTTTCTCAGACCTGGTCTCTACTGTCTCCCCCTCCACCCACCTTAAGAGTCATATATCAAGGAGATCATGCCCCTTTGTTTTCTGTGTTCTAGGCTTGACTCACTCAACATTATTTGTTCAAGTTCTGACCATTTCCCTGCGAATACCAATATTTCATTATTTCTAATCTCCATATAGTTCTAGCGTCTTTCCTACTCTTTCCATCAGTAGTTTCAAAGATTCAGGAATGATGTTGAGGTCCTTGATCAATTTTGAGTTGATCTTGGTGCATGGTGATAGGCTAGGGACTACTTTGAGTTATCTACATATGGCTGCCCAGTTTTCCCAGCACCAGTAGTTTAACAGGCTATGATTTTTGCATCGTATGTCTTTAGCACCTTTGTCGAATATAAGCTGACTGTAAGAGTGTGACTTTATTTTTGGGTCTTCTATTCTATTCCATTGGTCTTCAGGTCTGTTTTTATACCAATACCAGGCTGTTTTTGTTATGATTGCTCTATAATAGAGCTTGAATTCTGATATTGCGATACCTCCTGTACTGCTTTCTTTGTCTACAATTGCTTTGGCTATTCTAGATCTTTTGCTGTTCCATATGAATTTATGGGTTGCTTTCTCTATTTCAGTGAAGAATGTAGCTGGGATCTTGATGGGGTTGGCACTGAATTTGTATAACAATTTGAGCAACATTTCCATTTTCACTACATTGATTCTGCCTACCCATGAGCATGGGAGGTCTTTCCATATCCTTGTGTCATCTTTGATTTCCCTTTTTAGATTTTTATACTTCTCATTAAATAGGTCATTCACATCTTTAGTTAGGTTGATCCTTTGGTAATTTACTCTTTTTTTTAGCTATTGTAAATGGTATTATTTCCATAATTTCCTTTTCTGCTTGTACATGGCTGGTGTACAGAAAAGATGCTGACTTTTGTGGATTGATTTTGTATCCTGCTATTTTGCAAAAATGGTTTATTAGGTGTAGGAGTTTGGGGACTGAGTTTTTTGGTTCCTTCAGATATAAGATCATGTCATCTGCAAATAGGGATAGTTTGATTTCTTCCTTACTTATGTGGATCCCTTTGATGCCCTCCTCTTGCCTTATTGCTTTGGGTAGGGATTCCAGCACTATGTTGAAAAGAAGTGGGGAGAGTGGGCATCCTTGTCTTGTTCCTGAATGTAGGGTGAATGGTTTTAGTTTCTCCCCATTTAATACAATATTAGTAGTTGGTCTGTTGTATATGGCTTTTATTGTTTTAAAGAATGTTCCATCTATTCCTGTTCTCTCCAGAGCTTTTAACAAGTATGTTGTATTTTGTCAAAGGCTTTTTGGGCATTGACTGAGATAACAATGTGATTCTTGGTTTTTAGCTCTGTTTATGTGATGAATTACATTTATAGATTTACGGATGTGAACCATTCTTGTGTCTGTGGGATGAAGCCTACTTGATCATGACGTATAATTTTCTTGATCAGTTTCTGGATTCTGTTAGCTAATATTTTATTGAGGAGCTTTTGTCTGTGTTCATTAGTGATATTGGTTTGTAGTTCTCTTTTTCTTGTTGGGTCTTTGCCTGGTTTGGGCATGAGTATAATATTAGCTTCATAGAATGAGTTTGGGATTTCTCCCTCTGTTTCTATTTCACGGAAGAGTTTGAGGAGTATTGGTATTAGCTCCTCACCAAAGGTTTTATAGAACTCATTGTTGAATCCATCCAGGCCTGGGCTTTTCTTTGTTTGGAGGCTCTTGATTACCCCCTGTATCTCGCTGTAAGTTATTGGTTTATGATTGTGTGGATATCGTGTGTATTTGTTGTAATTTTCCAGTGGAGTCCTGATCTTATGGGTACGAGTCTCTTCTCTTCTTTTTTTTTGTAAGTCTTGCAAGGGGACTGTCAATTTTATTTACTTTCTCAAAGAACCAGCTTTTAGTTGTATTTATTTGTTGAATGGTCTTTCTATTTTCAATCAGATTTATCTCTTTTAATCTTTGTCATCTCTCTCCTCCTAGTCATTTTAGATTTGATTATTTCTTGTTCCTCCAGTTGTTTTAGTTTCATCGTGAGATTATTCACCTGTTCTGATTCCATTCTTTTAATGTGACTGCTGAGGGCAATGATCTTGTCCCTCAGCACTGTCTTCGCTGTATCCCATAGGTTTCTTTATGATGTATTTTCATTGTTGTTGTTGCTTATGAATTTGTTAATTTCATCCTTAGTTTGTTCTGTGACCCAATTGTTAGGTAACAGTGAGGGGTTTAGCCTGCAAGTATTTGTATATTCTCTGTGGTACCCTTTTTTATTGAGGGTTACCTTGATTCCACTGTGATCAGATATTGTACATGGGATGACGTCAATACTCTTGTTTTTGCTGAGGTTCTTTGTTTGGTTATGACATCTATTTTGGAGTATTTTCCATGGGCTGCTGAGAAGAATGTGTATTGGGTCTCGTTGGGGTGAAAGACTCTGTACAGATCTGTCAGATCCATTTGGGATATGGTATTACTTAGGTCTTCGGCTCCCTTGCTAGTCTTCTGTGTGTTGGATCTGTCTCTTGGAGAGAGTGGAGTATTAAAGTCTCCCACTATGATTGTGTTTGGGTCTATCTTGTTCTGTAGTTCTGTGAGAATTCATTTGATATATGTAGGGCCTCTTGTTCAGTGAGTATAAATTTATCACCATGATGTCTTGATTCTGGATTTTTCCTTGTATTATAATGTAGTGCCCTTCTTTGTCTTTTAGAGTTGATTTTAATGAGAAGTCCAGCTTGTCTGAAATCAGGATGGCTATCCCTGCCGTTTTGGTAGGTGTGTTTGCTTGGAAGATCTTCTTCCATGTTTTCATTCCGAGCCTGTTTTTGTCCCTTGATGTAAGATGGGTCTATTGAAGACCACAGATAGCAACTTTTGGTTTATGGATCCACTCTGTCAGTCTGCTCATCTTTATCAGAGAGTTAATACCATTTATATCAAAATATCTATCACCTCCACTTGAGAGCTCGAACGTAGTTCTGTAATCTCCTATGGATCAATTATCAAGTCCCTGGATCCAGACGCCAGTTGTTGGACCTGGATAATTGCAACTGTAGTCAGGACAAGGGGGATGCAGAGGTGAGTGGACCAATGCACACTTTATTTATTTTAGGAGGGCCAGGGTTTATATAGGGTTAGAAATCAATTCACAACTTTAAAAGTTAAATTAATACACAAAGCTATGCATATCAATACAAAAGTTGTGAATGTCACTACTGCAAGGGATGTCACTAGGACAAAGGTTATCACTATTTCAAAGGATGTCGCTACTACAAAGATCAAATCAGTCAATGCAGAACTCTATCACCTAGCTACTATTTCCTCACAACTAATTATCTTAGAACATTGACTTCCCTATTTACTGTCAAAAGCTTTGGTGGGGGCAGCTGTGCAAACAAGTCTCCCCAGAGTGGCTCTATACAGGGGGTGAAAGTCTCATGACAAAGTATCTTCCTTTGGCCAACAAAGGAGCCTCTTTAATAAAGATTTGTTCCCATAGGCCTATTAGTTTGCTAATAAGGCATCAAAATATCTGTGCTGAGGCTAGCTGGTCAGAGGAATTATTCTCCCACAGGAAGGGGATACAAGAGGATCATAAACGAAAGAGGCTACGGTTTCACATGGCATGTTGAAAGTAATTACAACAGTGATATAACACTTGTTTCCTTAACCTGGAGTTCATTCCACTTCACGTCATCTTATGCGTTCATAAGGGCATAGCTATTAGGCTCTTGTGATCCTCTGCTGTGACTAGACTAAACCTGTGCCAATTATTCCCTCTGAGGGAAACCATAGAGTCCATTTTTCTTTGAGTCTGGCTCACTTCACTTAGTATAATTTTTTCCAAGTTCTTCCATTTCCTTATGAATGTGGTGATGACATTTTTTCTGATAAAGGCATAAAATTCCATTGTGTATAGGTACCATATATTCCTGATCCATTCGTCTACTGAAGGGCATCTGGGTTGGTCCCATATTTTACCTATGACAAATTGTACAGCAGTGAACGTTGTTGTGCTAGTCACTTTAGTGTGTTCTTGTTTGTGGTCTTTTGGGTAGATGCCAAAAAGTGGGGCTACTGGGTTATAAGGGAGCCATATGTTTAGACTTCCTGAAGAATCTCCATACCACGTTCCACAGTGGCTGAACCAGTTTACATTCCCACCAATAATGAAGTAGCATTCCCTTTTGGTCACATTTCCTCCAACATTTGTTACTGTTTTTTTTTTTTTTTTCTTCATAAATGACATTCTTACCAGGGTTGAGGTGGAATCTCAATGTTGTTTGATTTCCATTTATTTTATGGCCTGTGATGCAGAGGACTTTGTCCTATGTCTCTTGGCCATTCTCATTTCCTCATCAGAGAAGTCTCCTTTTAAGTCTTTAGCTAACTTGTTGAGGGGGATCTTGGTTCTTTGAGGTTTTGTTTTGGAGAAATTTAATTTTTTTAGTTCTGAATATATTTTAGATATGAGGCCTTTGTTCATTGTAGGGCTGGAAAAGAACTTTTCCCAATCTGTGGGCTTTCTGTTTATCTTCGAAGCTATGTTTTTTGCTCAGCAGAAGCTCTGGAGTTTGATGCAATCCTATTTACCCCACCTTTCCTTGATTTTTAGTATTTCTAGGCCTTTATTAAGGAAGTTTCATCCTGTGCCAAGGAGCCCAAGGGTTTCTCCTACTCGTTCTTGGAGTGTTTTCAGGGTATCTGTTTTTATTTCGATGTCTTGGATCCTCATGTTTATTTGTTTACTTTTTTTGATGAATCATTTTAGATGTCCTGGAAATTGATGACATGATTAAGAGTTGCAAGCAAAGTTCAGAAGAATGGTCGTGTGAAGTAGCAATCATCAAAAGCAACTCTGTGGATGAAGGAAGGAGATTAGTGAGAACTTTTCATTTGAGCTCTAAACACATGCCAGAGCTGCATAGGAATAGTAGGAAATCCTTAGGATTGAGGACTGAGGCATCCATTGCATATCAGAATATGGTTCTCCATTTTGAGCCTGAAGAGATGCATGCTGGATCCAGGCCTGGTGTCTCTCATGTAGATAAAAAATCTCTTAGCAACATAGAGAATTTGAATCAACGTTCAGAAATTCCCAGTGAGCAGCATTATTTCACAGATGGTGGAGAAGGGACGGTATTAACCTCAAAGACCATGTTCTTTAAAAATAATTGTGCTTGTATGGGAGAAAATTATTATGAATGCAACAGATATGGAAAGTCCCTCAAACACATGTCAGCTCTAAGAACACATAATAGAATACATATTACTGAGAAAACTTACGAATATAATATATATGAAAATTCCTTCAGGAGCAAGAAAATTCTTAGAAGACATAACAAAATTGACTCAGGCGAGAGACCTCATAGATGTAACAAATGTGGAAAATCTTTCAGGTTGAGGACAATTTTAAATGCACATAATAGAATTCACACAGCTGGAAACCCATATGAATGCAACCAATGTGGGAAGTCCTTCACCTGGAAAACTCAACTCAGTATTCATCAGGTAACTCATACAGGAGAGAAACCTTATAAATGTAACACATGTGAAAAGTGTTTCATGTGGAAAGCACCACTACTAATGCATCAGAGAACTCATACAGGAGAGAAACCTTATAAACATAACACATGTGGAAAGTCTTTTCCCAAGAAATCACACATCAGTGTTCATGAGACAACAAATTCAGGAGAGAAACCATATAAATGTAAGACATGTGGAAAGTCTTTTGCCTGGCAATCATACCGAAGTGTTCATGAGCGAACACATACAGGAGAGAAACCTTATAAATGTAACACATGTGGAAAGTCTTTTGCCTGGAAATCATACCGAAGTGTTCATGAGAGAACACATACAGGAGAGAAACCTTATAAATGTAACACATGTGGAAAGTCTTTTACCCAGAAATCACACCTAAGTCTTCATGAGGGAACACATACAGGAGATAAACCTTATAAATGTAACACTTGTGGAAAGTCGTTTACCCAGAAATCACACCTACGTATTCATGAGAGAATACATACAGGAGAGAAACCTTATAAATGTAACACATGTGTAAAGTCTTTTACCAACAAATCACACCTACGTCTTCATGAGAGAATACATACAGGAGAGAAACCTTATAAATGTAACACATGTGGTAAGTCTTTTACCCAGAAATCAAGCGTTACTGTTCATGAGAGAAGACATACAGGAGACAAACCTTATAAATGTAACACATGTGGAAAGTCTTTTGCCTCGAAAAGCGACCTTATTATTCATGAGAGAACACATACAGGAAAGAAACCTTATACATGTAACACATGTGGAATGTCTTTTACCCAGAAATCAAGCGTTATGTTTCATGAGAGAACCCATACATGAGAAAAACCTACAAATGTTACAAAATTGGAATGTATTCACCCAGTAGACATATCTTAGTATTCATCAGTGAACACACAGAAGAGAAACCATATTACCGTAACGATTATGGAAAGATTTTAACCCACAAGTCATATCTCAGTGCACAGAAGCAAGTTCAAACAAGTGAAAAACTTTATGTAATCATTGTGGAAAATCACTCACCTGGAAGTCACACCTTACTTTTCATGAGAACACACACATATGAGAGAAACTTTATTGATGTAACACATGTGGGAAGTTTTCACCCAGAAATCCTGTCTTCCTGTTCATCAGCAAGTATTTACATAAGAGAAATCTTAGGAATGCAGCACATTTGGAACATCCTTCAGGGTCAGGTCATCCTTAAGGAAAAATAACAGAATTCATACAGGTGAGGAATCATATCAGTGTAACCAGTGTCGGAAGTCTTTCATCTGGAAAACACACCTGTGCAAAAGAAGTTTAGCGAGGAGTGTAACAACTACTTTAAGAAACACTTCATAATTACTCACCTACAAAACATAGGAACACATAAAACAATTTGTGAATGCATTGAAAAGGAAGAAAATATTACTACAGATTACACTAGGGATGAACGTTGAATACAATCAGATAAATAAAATACACCAGTTAGTAATAAAACAGCCATGGCATACTGTCTCTTATTGAGTGTGCAACGATCAAAAGACTCATACACAAAAAGAATGATGGCTCTGGACACTGGGATAGAGAGGCACAAGAGCTGCATGTTCAATGATTTCACTGCTTCATATATGGAAATGGAAGATGAGAAATGTTCTAGGTGCATTGAAGATCTGCGAGCCCAAAATAAACATGTACTACCAGTTTTCTTCTGAATACAGAACATCTTTTGGTGCTGTATAATTTTTGAGACCCAATTTCTAAAATAGAAGCTTTTTTTGTGTGCTATCCTTGGGTTTGAATTCAGGCCCTGAGCACTATCCCGGGCTTCTTATTGCTCAAGGCTAGCACTCTAGCACATATATCACATATATGTATATATATATGTGATACTGAGGAATCAAACTCAGCCCTTTATGTATGCTAGGCAAGCACAAACTACCACTAGGCCACATTCCCAGCCCCTAAAACCACTGATTTGGTCCACCAAAATTATCAACCCAGTAGGCAATGAAGCTGGACCCTACACACACCTCTCACTCTAGCTACTCTGGAGTCTGTGGGATGAGGATTTAGGTTTAGAAGCAGTCCATGCAGAAAATTCCACAAGACTATTTGCAATTAAGCAGCAAAAAGACAGAAGTGGAGCTGTGGTCCAAGTATTAAGGCACCAGACTTGACTAGAAAAAACAAAGACCAACAGTAAGATAAACTTAGAAATCAGACTACTCAGTAAATTTTTAATTTGTCATTGAAATCAGTTATTTTAGAATATGTCTCTTTGAAAAGTGTTACATTTGATTTTAGATAATCTCTTGTTTAATGTGTACTTAAAGGTAATCTTAATGGCAAAAAAAAAAAAAGAAATGATAAAATAATGGCATTCACAGGGAAATGGTCAGATCTTGAATGAATAATGTTGAGTGACTCAAGCCTAGAGCACAGAGCTCAGATCATGTCTGTAAAATAAACTTCTTTTCAAATGGTATTTCTACATGTTTTGGTCAGCGACATTACATCATGTCTCTAAAACCAAACAATTCCTAAATAAATATAAAAATGTCTGGGATAGCATTGCCAGGAGCACAATAGCTCAACAGCTACATACATGTGATTATATAAGATAAGTCTAAGCAAAATAAACTCTAAGAGATGGAAACAGGAGGATTTTACTGTTGTCATTATGTTTAATGTACTAGGTGAATTTCCTTTGACGTATCCCCTGTGGTCACTGTATATGATTTTTGTATACTGGATATTGTTTATATGCTTATCTGAACTAGGGAAGAGGAAGAAAAATGAAGGAAGGTATAACAAATATGACAAGAAATGTACTTACTCCCTTATTATGTAATTGTACCCTCTCTGTACATAACCTTATCAATATAAATTTTAAAAAAAAGAGCATGATGCTGGAAATAAATTAATTAATAAATAAATTCTAGTGCTGGAAATAAATTAATGAACAAATAACTAAAACCAAACCCAGAAGCCAGTGCGTAAGGAGATCTGTAGCTTTGAGCACCCACACCCCCTGCCGTGTCCCCTCTGGACAGCCATCATGAAAATGGCAATGTAGTTGATGTGCAGCATTCTGGTGCTGTTTTACAAAGCCAGAGGAGAGTGGGTGCTCACAGCACCATCTTTCCTAAGACAGTTCCCCCCAAAGGATGGAAGAGTCAATGGAAAGTTTAGTGCACTGATGGCCAATCTTATAACCAGGCAAAAATTCAATAACTCACCAACTAAGAGTTAATATCTTTCAGTGAAGAAGAGCAGAAAAGAATTTACCCCTGAATGACAGCTGAAAATTTCCCTTTCACATAGATCAAGTAACTGATCTATGGTAGGGCCTGGTTAAGCCACAGACTTTGCTTACAGTGGTATGAATGTAATAAGTGGCTCTCTGACTCAAGTGGTAAAGTGCTAGTCTTGAGCATAAAGGAGCCAGGGACACTGTTCAGGCCCTGAGTTCAAGCCCTAGGTCTGGCAAAAAATAGAGAAAGGTTTAGATAGGATGTCTTCAAAGTAGGTGTCTAGAATCAGTCAGGGTATTTTTTTGAAAAGGCTTTACATTACCATTTATACAAATTTCTATACCTTGTATTATGTAATTCAAAACCAGAGATTTGTTGGGAATATGGTCTAATGGCAAGACCCCTTGCCTTGTATACATGAAGCCCTTGGTTCAATTCCTCAGCACCACATATATAGAAAAGGCCAGAAGAGGTGCTGTGGCTCAAGTGGCAGAGTGCTAGGCTTGAGCACAAAGGAGCCAGGGATAGTGCTCAGGCCCTGAGTCCCAAGTGACAGGACTGGCAAAAAATAAATAAATAAATAAAAAACAGCTTCCATTGTACTTTATTATAATTGTGTGTGTTGTTTATTGCAATAAGAACCGGAGCCTAAATGCTCTAAAATGGTCTTTTGTTTTTGCACAAATAAAACTGCAGACCCTGTTCTCTTTGAATGATGGTGAATATTGTACATTGGTTTTTCTCACATGGAAAGATTTTTTACAAGAAAATAATATACAAATCTTGTTTTAACTTAAAAACTAGAAAGGTAAGAAAAGGCACAGCAACCTGAGCAGATAAACCCAGAAACTGAGGGAAAAGCAAGAGGGTTACCTGTGTGTCCTAAGCAGAGCCTCTCAGTCCTTCAAAAAGAGGGGCAGCCTGACTTAGTTCTCACTATCACTACTTCTTTGCCATTGCCAAGAAGATATGGGTGGCCATGTGACTTCCTGTAGCCCGAGTTCTTCATCTTGTTTTGTTCGTTGAAAGTCAGTGTTATTGTAGCTACTGGATAGTAGGTCAGGGGTTTAATAATCTCTAGTGATTTTCCCATGATTTCTTCAGTTTACCTCCCTGGGTACTGGATGTGACTTCAAAATCCCTATGTGCAGGGCGCCAGTTGCTCAGGCCTGTAATCCTTGCAGTTCAGGAAGCTGAGATCTGAGAATCTTGTTTCAAAGCCAGCCAGGGTAAGAAATTCCATTAGATACACCTGCAATTAACCACCAGAAATTGGGAAATTGCACTGTGCCTCATTGTGGTTTAGCTTTAGCCTTGTGGTGAAAGGCTAAGTGACAGTGCCAGCACCAGAGTTCTATCCTCATTATGAAGCAAAACAAATTACTTATTTCCATTAAATTTTTATTGTGGTGAAATACACGTAATATTTACTATTAGCTATCTTCAATAACACAACTCAATGGCAATTACTACATTTACTTAGGCAACATTCCTGCTGTCTCCAGAACTTATCTCAAGGAATCTTCCTGCTTGAAAAACAATGCTCCTTCTTATCACTCCCGGTCTAAGTACCTACTATGTCTATATATTCAAATATTCTGTTTATTTTTTATGGTCCTAAGGCTTGATGGAGAGAAAGGAATGACTCATCTAATTATAATCCCTCCGCACATAACAATAAAGTAAGCTAATTAAAAATAATTGTAGTGGTCACCATATTATTCACAGATCATTATCAGACTGACTCTCGCCACCCTGTTGTTTGCACTAGTGTTTCCACAAGGGCTTGTGTACAGCCCTGTTGTAGCACTCACTGTATTCTTACCTGGTTTCTCCTCTAGTAACTGCCTTAAAAGGCAGAAGCACTGTAGCCCAAGAATCTAGAAAATAGTAATAATGAAGCTATATCTTTACTCAAAAAATGCATGAAATTCATTAATGCAGTCATAATATTCAAGGGATATCTTTGCAAATAGAACTTGGCATCTTGGGATAGGTGAGGTTCCTTGCTTTCCTCTCTCCAGTGCTCCACTCACACCTTCACGCACCAATAACTGCTCTTTTCTGCTCCATAATTAAGCCACAGGTTGACTTCAAAATTTTACTAGCTAATTGAACATTCCAGTGTCACATGTTTATCTGCCCAGGATTCCTTTGAAATGTAATCCTCAGATCTCAGTCTCTTGAGTAGCTAGGATCAGAGACATGAGACAGTGCCTGGGTAGGCTTAACATGGTTTTAAAATACAAAAAGTACATAAAATGTTTGGAGCTTGTTCCATTATCTGTATAGTAGAATAACAAAAATCTATGTAGAAATATTTGGTTCTATATTACTAATACAATATTTCCCTAATATATCAGAACATTTCTCTGTTATTAGCAATAGAGAAAAGAAAATTCTGAGGTGCTACAAATCTGGCATGAAAACATTAAGGCTAATTCTTCTGAAGCTTCATGCTTCAGCCTAAGGATGGTCCTTGTTCTCTACATAAGGTATTTGGTTACTGTCTTAGGAACAAAACATTCAAATTAGCAAAGCAGATAAGACCGAACACATAATGAGCTTTTTAAAGGAATATATGAGTCCTTGTATATATGTGAATGTTACAGATTCTACCAAACATGGCATCTAAATGCTTGAAAACATGACGACATCACTATTAAATATGAAGTCTGCAAAGCAACTGTCAGTTTTCTATGAATAAGACAGTATATAGAAGAGGGTTGGAAAACAGTGTTGTGGTTGACTGCTTGCCTATCACGCATCAAACACTGGTTGAATAAATCAGTATC
Source organism: Perognathus longimembris pacificus (assembly GCF_023159225.1). Taxonomy (NCBI): domain Eukaryota; kingdom Metazoa; phylum Chordata; class Mammalia; order Rodentia; family Heteromyidae; genus Perognathus; species Perognathus longimembris. The sequence goes on from NC_063178.1 coordinate 44,807,058, forward strand.
ACATAAACAGAAATGACAAGTAGTCGCATTGTGGCTCAAGTGGTAGAGTGCTTTCCTTGAGCCAGGGAAGTTCAGGTAGAGTGCCCAGGACCCCAGTTCAAGACCTATTACGGGAAACCAACAACGACGATGACGATGATTATGAAAAACCAACTTTTCCCATAGGATTTAAATTGGAAAAGATATCAGAGGTGATTTACAGTATGTAGAAGAATGTTTGCAGGTTACATTACAGGAAGGATGCCTACTGGTTACTTGTAAGAAAAATAGGAAATATCAGATGATTCAAACATGTATTAAGTAAGGAAATTATCATCATAAACATAATCACAATATAAATATAATATAGATACACAGAAAAATACATAGGTATAAATAAACACATGGCACTGTTTGACGTTAACAAAAGAAAAACAATACCTGAAGAAATCATATCCAAAGAGACATACATTAAATACAGACAAATCAAAAGACATAAACAAATCAATAGAAAATACCATAGGAAAAATGAAGAATGAAAAATACAAATACACATAGTCTGTAAGGAAATGAACATTAGTATAAATGGTATGACCACTGATACAGACCATGGATAATAACAGACAGATCATATATCTCCATGGTAAAACCTTCATGCTAAATACCGAAGGCTCAAAACACATAAATTGAATGTCTTGTTAATATGCCATTATTATTGGAGAACATTAATTCTCTTAATAACTCATATAACAACAAAAGTTAGTGGGAAGACACGTATTGATGACATGCTCTTAAATAAAGACAATAATAAAGCATAGTTGTGTGACATTTACCAAGACAAACACAATGTAAGTAAAGATTAAACTCTAGACAAACTTCAGAGAAATTGACGAGAGAAATAAAGCTATGGGATACGAATACATTAAAATTATATTATATATTTCCAATAAGCTATGAGTGAAATAAACATAGGGAAATTAGAATGAATCTGGAACAAAATATACCCTAGCACTGGGATTTTTTCTATATTAAAAATGACTACCCTTCAACTTTGAAAGAAAAGCAAATGTTGTTCTCATGCATGCTGAATTAACATGTAATATCTCCTGGAGGGTGGAGGTAGGTATGGCACAGAAATCAAGGAAAATAGGGTGAAACTGTGGAAGTCACTGTATACACATGAAAGTCAACTCTACAATTTGTGGGTCAAGACAGGAGGGAGTGAGTATGAGAGTGACAGAACAACACAAGTTACAGTATAAAAAGAAATGCAGGGGCTGTAATATGGCCTAGTGGCAAGAGTGTTTACCACATATGAATGAAGCCCTGGGTTCAATTTCTCAGCACCACATATATAGAAAAGGCCAGAAGTGGTGCTGTTGTTCAAGTGGCAGAGTGCTAGCCTTGAACAAAAAGAAGCCAGGGACAGTGCACAGGCCCTGAGATCAAGGCCCAAGACTGGCAAAACAAACAAACAAAAACAAAGACAAGCATCACATAGTCAAACCTGCCACATGCAGGTTGCCAATGAGATTACAGAAAAAAAAGAAATGCTCTAATTACCTGACTCATGGAATTGTAATCTCTATAAACAGCATCTATAATAACAGTAAATTAAACTAATTATATAAAAATTCATCCATTGAATTGTGCTACCCAAGGCTATGTAATTACTGAAGAAAATAAGAAAATGTACCAGAGTTAGAAGAACAGTTACAATTATTAGAAATAAAATGCAACACTTAATTTGTTTTTTGTTTGTTTGTTTGTTTTTTTACTAGTCCTGGGGCTTGAACTCAGGGTGTGAACATTGTTCCTGGCTTCTTTTTTGCTCAAGGATAGCACTCTACCATTCAAATTAACTTGCTAATAAACAGGTTGGAGGCATGGTTCAGGTGAGAGGTTCAAGTAAAAGAAACACCACAAAGCAGTCATGCGGTTTAACTAATGAGCTTTTGAATAAACACAACTGTAAAGTCTACTGCTTTTCCTTCGGGAAATTGGCACTAACAAGAAATATGTACCAAGAGTACTTTAAGAACCTATGGCTTACTAAGTCCTATAGAACATTTGAAGGTGTTTGTGACCACACAATTTCAGTCACTCCAATAAAGCTTCATTAAAACAGTTTAATACTATTAAGGAGGATGCAGTTTCTGATAAGTTGCCAGAAAACCCTCACTTATCCCAAGAAGTGACTTTCTGGGAGTGATTGAATCACATAACAAGTGTGACCACGTTTTCGTCACATAAAGAAAAAAAGCCCAATCAACCTGCAGGGCCGGGAATATAGCTCATCTGTACAGTGCTTGCTTAGCATGCATGAATCCCTGGGTTACATCCCACAGCACCACATAAACAGGAAAAAGCAGAGGTGGTGTGGTGGCTCAAGTGATAGTCTTGAGGCCAGAGAGGCTCAGGGACAGATCCCAGCCATTGAGTTCAAGGCTGAAAATCAAACAAAGGGAAAAAATCCAAGAAACCAATAGAAGCAAATCTAGATAGAATGCAAGATTTTATCAGCTACATAATATACAATCCAACTTTGTCTTATTTAGGTATGTTTTTATGAAGCAGAATCTACTTTTCCATTTTAAATCTCAGACACAATTAAGTTCATAAAATGGAATGTAAAACTGAGAAACCAAAAGCAACTCACCTGAGATCCATCTATTCTGTGTCGCTGTTGACAATGAAGGGAAGATTCTGGAAGCAAGGCTGGGAAAAATGGAAAATGAGGTAGTCAGGAAAGGAACTATTGGGAATTTGCACCCAGAATTTCCTGCTGAAATATTATACATGGGCTGGAAAAGAATAAAGATTTTAAGGGAGAAGAATCTTTTAGGTTTCAATTAGAGCATTAAACTGTCCAATAAACACAAACCCAAGTCTATTAGTTAGTAGATAGATATTTTAAAAGCAATTAATGTCTATATTTACTACATTCTGAATTGGTGAAAACTACAGTGTCAGAACAGTTTTGAAAAGGCCTTAGTGCTCATTTTCCTAAACACAGTAATATGAAGAAACTTGGCATTTCTGCTGGGCATACATGGCCTAATAAAGAGGTGGCACAATGTAATAGTCATAGGTGGGACACAAATCTGAACCAACCATCCTCACTCAAGCAACCAAATGATTAAAATCTCATGTTACTGAAACAATATCAACAGAAAATACCAAGCTGAATACACCTGAAAATGAAGCTCCATAAAACTTAAAACAAATGAAATGGCTGTGTGCTCTTGCCAATAGAATATGTTGGTTGATTACAGAGGGAATGCTAGTATTCCAGTTTTTATCACAAGTATGGAAGATGGAAACTCAAAATACACTAATGTGAATTTCTACAGTAATGTAAAAAAAAGTGAAAATCTTCTCTGTAACCTTTATTGAGGATATTTTGCTAAGAAAGATAATATGAATCACTTCAAAACAATATTGCACATTATTGTTGGGTTTTGATATATCACAAGAATATGTTCTTACTTAAACAAATTTAAGTGGATGGGACTATGGCTCAGTGTCAAGTGCTTGCCTGGCACGCATGAATCCCTGGGTTTGATTCCTCATGAATGGAAAAAGCCAGAGTGGTGCTGTTGATCAAGTGGTAGGATGCTGGCCTTGAGCAAAAGAAGCTGAAGGACAGTGCCTAGATCCCATAGTTCAAACTCAGGACTGGAAAGAAAACAAACTGAAATAAATTCATTGTAGGCTATGTGTCCATAATCAATGCTTGAGAACAATGGTATTATTGATTTCATGGTGGGATATTTTCCTTCTCTCTTGGGATTTGGACTATCTTCTTACTCATTAGTGATTCCTAAGGGCTAACCTGAGAACCTGAGTGACTAAATATAAGTTTAATGAGGAAATGAGAATGGCCAAGAGACATATGAAAAAGTGCTCTACATCACTCGCCATAAAAGAAATGCAAATCAAAACAACATTGAGATTCCATCTCACCCCAGTAAGAATGTCATATATCAAGAAAAGTAACAATAACAATTGTTGGAGGGGATGTGGCCAAAAGGGAACCCTACTTCATTGTTGGTGAGGGAATGTAAACTGGTTCAGCCACTCTGGCAAGCAGTATGGAGATTCCTCAGAAGGCTAAATGTAGAACTCCCCTATGACCCAGCAACCCCACTTTTGGGTATCTATCCAAAAAAACCAGAAACAAAATCACAGTAAAGCCACGAGCACAACAATGTTCATTGCAGCGCAATTTGTCATAGCGAGAATCTGGAACCAACCCAGATGCCCCTCCGTAGACGAATGGATCAGGAAAATGTGGTACATATACACAATGGAATTTTATGCCTCTATCATAAAGAATGACATTGCCCCATTTGTAAGGAAATGGAAGGACTTGGAAAAAATTATACTAAGTGAAGTGAGCCAGACCTAAAGAAACATGGACTCTATGGTCTCCCTTATTGAGAATAATTAGCACAGGTTTAGGCAAGTCACAGCAGAGGATCACAAGAGCCCAATAGCTATACCCTTATGATGACATAAGATGATGCTAAGTGAAGTGAATTCCATGTCATGGAAACGATTGTTATATCACAGTTGTAACTACTTTCAACATCCCATGTGTATCTGTAGCTTCTACTATTGATGATGTTCTTATATCACCTTCCTGTGATTGTATCTACACTATCTCTGTAATCTTATCTGAGTATATTGGAAACCGTGTATACTGGTATTAGAACTAGGAAATTGAAAGGGAATACCAAAATTGAGAGACACAGGGTAAAAAAAGAGAAACAACTACAAAAGCAATACTTGCAAAACTGTTTGGTGTAAGTGAACTGAACACCTCAGAGGGGGAAAGGGTAAGGGGGAGGGGGGAGGGAGTATGAGGGACAAGGTAACAAACAGCACAAGAAATATATCCAATGCCTAACATATGAAACTGTAACCTCTCTGTACATCAGTTTGATAATAAAAACTTTTTTTAAAAGTTTAAGTGTTAAAATTATAACAGCTTCTAAATCCTGGTGATGACTCCATGCTAGAGGGCTGCACCCCCAACCCGTGAGACTAGTTTCTTGTAGCTTGACATTTAAAAATATAGGGAGCCTTTATTCCTCTCTGTACCTAGGTAGTAACCATGGTAAGAGACAGTAAAAATGATCATAGTCATAGACTATAGAAATAACCACAATAGTAGTAGAAATGCCATGGTAACTGTTGGGTTGGTTTACTTATGATCGAGTACTGGATTGTTCTAGCCCACTCAAGCTTGCTTAGTGGTAATGGAAAAACATGGTAGCAATTGTTAAATAAAGTTGGCACTAGGTCAGCCTGACCGCATAATTCTGCTTCTGTAAATGGCTTGCATAACCCTCTTGTGACTTGCTCTAGCCCTGCTTTAAGTCCCTGCATCAGTGCTACATGACTACCAGCTGTCAGTTCTTGATACCAAGACCAGTTCTCCTTATCAAAGCCAAAATAGATATCTGAAAGGGAAGATAGCCAATAGAAATAGGACAAGATAAGCTTGCTAAATGCCATCCAATCAAGTGTCTGCCAAGTTGGAGCTACCCTGCCCCTGTTGTAATCACAATAAAAACCCTGCCTGTCTGAGGGCCGGGGCTCTCAATTCAGATCTGCTGTGTCAATGTCGGTTGAGAGTCCAGGCTTGCAATAGAGACTCTTGTGCATTTGCACCGGAATCGGCTACTTGGTGGTCTTTGGGGACCCAAAATCTGGGCATACTAAACAGTTCTGCTTAAAAATTTAAAGTTTTCTATTGCAGATTATTGTATTATAAATGGGAGACCATTGTACCTGGCTCTGGTGACACCTGGCCCTATTCCTAGCTACTCTGAAGTCTGATATCTGAGGTTTACAAATTGAAGCCAGTTAGCCTGCCAAAGTCTGGGAGCCTTTTATCTCCAATTGCCACACACAAAAATACCTTGAAGTGGAGCTATGGCTGAAGTAGTACAACATTAGTCTGGATCAATAGAAGCACATACATGTTCAGTACCCAGACCTTCATCCAAAGAACAAACACTAGCACACATAAAAGGCCTTGTATCATATTTAAATTATATTTTATCAATTGTTTTGGAACACGTTGTAGGCACTGTCTTGCTTTATAATTAAGGTAATACAGGCTCATTGCTATAGTGCAGAATTTGTCACTTGTGAAGAACAGACAAACGAAAGTGTAAAATGTTAGGAACATTTTAAATTCACAATACCATAGGAAGGGCTGAGGATAAAAATACAATCAGCAAGTATCAAATAAGGCATTCCAAAGCAATGCTTATGCTTCACTGACTTCAATTCACAAAGCCAAATTCCTACATGAATAATACTTCTTTGGGCAGACAGTAAGAAAATGAGTAGCCCTAGCTAAATGTTCATTTAATTTGTTATCTAATAAATCAAACAACCTCGGGAAAGGTACCCTGTGTTAAGTTTACTCTTCTTGTTTTTTTCTAAGGCCAAAAGACAGTTACAAAGACTTTCTGAAAAAACCAACAAGTTAGAGCTAGCATCAGTACATCCATTTCTAGGGCATTTAGGATAAGTTTGAAAGATCACAAACTACAAATGATAGTGAGAAGAAGAGGCTGGCTAAATTAATGAGAATACAGTTAGGGTATTATTACATTCATACTTTTAGATGTGAATCTTATCGTTCCTCCCCCAAATCACAGGCACAAGTCCCATTTGATAATCAGGGTGTGACTTCTTCCTCAATGCACCTCATCTCTCCCCCTAAAAGTTAATCTAAAACTTCTAGCACCAAGTGATTGAGAGTGTTACAGAAACTAGTACCTCGTGAATCTCCTGGTCAGTGAAATTGAACCGCTTATTGCCTAAGGCAAGAAACCTAAATAGATGTTTCCCTTCCTATGCTTTTCTTCTTCTGCCTTTTGGGCTTGCCAGACTTCAAAAGATCTCTTGCTTCAGGAGGGACTTTCCTATCACAGCACACCTTCCTTCGAATGCTGATAGGCTTCACTCAATAAGCACACGACCATCACACAGTACTCCAGTATTCCATGGGGAATAGTCTCTAGAAAGAAACCTGGGTGAAGACAAAGCTGGTCTGCAAGGATGGCAAACAAGGCACGAGAAGACCCATAAGAAACATTTTATAGAGTTCATTCTCCAGTTCTTATTGCAACAAACAACACACAACTGTAATAAATTACAATGGAAGCTGGCCATGGCTTTCAGTTAGGCACTTGAATTATTTTAATTTGTCAAAAAGTTTAATATAGCTCTTTTTAGCAGAAAATGTCCCAAGAATTTCTGGAATCCCACTTTGAAGAAATCAAATCAGAATTACTTTTGAGTGAGTGCATACACATGGCTGTAGGTAGTAAAGATACGAGGCTAGTCAGTGCCCCTGTCTGCCATGTCCTGAGCTGCTGCTGTTATAGTGCTTGCCTTTATGGGAGCAGAGGAAGGAGAAGATCACTGCCACCTGTCCCTGTGATGGTCTTTTTCCTTTCTGTGCTTCTTTGCAGCATCTGAATGATCACCAAATGTGCTCTGAGGTGGAGAATGGCATGTTTTTCTCTTATGGCTGTGTCTATTTGAATATTTCAATGCATCTGCGGTATGCCTTGCCTAATGTGGGGGGAAGCCTGATTGTGGTGTCTTTGAAAGTGCTCACTGTACCTATAGGAAAGGTTCAGGACTTCGAGGTGCATGTTCCCAACTGACAGCACCCTTGTCATGTCTTCTGGGACTGTGTGATCTAGACCGTGACTCACTTTTCTGCCTTTTTTTTCAGGTAGGAGAGAAATGTTTATTCAAAACTGCTGACCTGTGGCAGAGATCACACATGGCCTGAAAAGGGCTGAACCACCACTGGGCCCTGCCTTATCTAGTGCAGGGACAGGAAATTGTGCCCATGTGGATTCGGAGGATGTGACCTTGGAAAGGGGGGAGTTAACTTCTTCCAGGTGTACCTGTCACCTAGGTAATCAGGTACTGGACAGCGACTTAGGTAGGAGGGGGAGGTGTCGGCATGGCCTTCCTGGGTAGATGAACCTTACATTCCAGCCTTTTAATAATTATGAAAAAGGACACCAACTCTCTGGCTACTTCCTGCTGGCAAGGGGCATTGACATTAGGGGTAAAAGATGGAATGTGCCTCCTCCAGGAGAAGTGCTGCCTTTTCTTATACCACTTCTTACATGGGTTTTGGAACCCGTGGTCTGTTTTAGGTTGGTTTTTGTCCACCTTCACACTGATGGAAGTCGGGGACTTCTCTTCCTCTATTCCTTTTCTAGGTGACAATGGCTTGGAGTCTGGTGACCAGTTTCCAAGGTGGACAGAGCTGGGGTCCCATCTTATTCCTGTCCTTTTGCTTTTGACTGGGCTTTAAGACTACTGGTCTCTTCTATATTTCTTGTCCTAGTAATTCATATTGTGATTATTACATTGTTTAGAGCCAGAGTGTCTGTATGTAGATTTTTCTGAATTTCATCTTTGATCGTTCCAAAAAAGAAGAAACCAATTGGCATGCAAAGGTACACACACACACACACACACACACACACACACACACACACACACACACACGATGATCTCTGGTTGGAAAGGAACAAAAACGTTGGACCATAAACTGTTTATCATGTAATTCCAGGCAGTGTTACTAGTGTTTGATTATGTTTATTTTCTAAATATAAAAATACATAACAATGATTTTATTAGCGTGCTTGACAGGAGGCAGAAGCATAACTCCTCCAGCACGCTCAGCTCAGCCTTGACAAATTTTTGTTTGGCATGAAGGTAGTCAAGGACCAGAGGGTTTGGAGTCCTTTTTCCTCTTGCCTGAGTTGGTTCAGTACATTCATTTTCCTTCTTATCCTCTAGAGAGCATCTTCAATTTTTGATGCAAGATTAATAAAGTAACCATCTCTAAACTGGGCTTGACAATAGACAAGGAATAGAAAAGTGAGGAATAAATACCTGGCCCATTGTCTTTTGTGATACAGTCCTGGATGATAAATTCACGGCCCAGGATGTGCAAGTTCTTCCACTGGGCAGGTCCAAATGGTCCATATTTTTATATAAAGACCTTTCCCTGTTGTACTTGTACTATGTGAGATTTCTTAAACCTCCTAAAATGATGCCCATTTGAAACTGACCCTACATATTACATTTTGAGAAATGATTGCTTAATTAGATGTCAGGACTTAAGGCAATATGTGAGCTTAAATGGTGGGATAATTTTAGCTATTCAGGGTACTTTGCTACCAGTGTCAGACCATAATTTTCATGACAGAAAAGCTACCTGTGTCATTCACTAGATTTTTCAGACTAATTATTATCTGTGTGGACAGGATAAAATAGTAAAATACCTTAAAAAGTTGTTATACAGATAAATCATTGCCAATCTTTGTTCCTCCACTACTATGTAATTAGAATTAGGATCACACATAAAGAAACTTTGATTTAATTTATTTTAATATATTTTGACTGAGCATTTAAGTATTATCCAATCTTAAAAAACTTAAAATACGAATGATTATAAGAAGAGTTTTTGTTAACTCCCTAATTAATTGAGCTTTCATTGAACACTGATGTTAAAAGTGTAATTAATAGTCCTGCAGAATCAGTCATAGAGGTTAGAGTTCCTTTGGAATTCCCATAGGGGAAGCAAACATCGCTCTTGCTAGGAATGGCCTTTCACCCTTTCAATTACTGTAACTGTCCAAAATATGTATCTAGCATATGTACTTCATGCGTATTTTACCTGTCTAATTTCAACAGGTTCTGTATTAAATGCATATTGATCTCTTGTGTGTCATATGTAAATTTATCAATGTCTGCAATGTGTGTAGACATGCACACACAGCTTTCCTGTTCCAGAGAGATTCAGTTCCACAATGACATATTTGAAAACATTGACATATTTGAAATTTTGGTCCATAAGACTAAGGCATGCTTCCAATAATATTTACCAATTTCATTCATCAACAAAAGAGATTGCCCTTTGCATCAATTTTTCAGCCATGATTTTTTGTAAGGTCCACTCCTGGAGGGCTCCATGCAGATACCCCCACCTTTCTAAAGTCTCCACCCATTATATGTAAAGATTTCACTTTTTTTGTATTTTTAAATTACAAAACAGAGAAAATTGAATATCATAACTATATAGAAATGATTCCTGTTTGACAAAAAAAACTCTTATCCTTACTTAAACATTACACTATCTTTATAAAAACATAATTAAATGATCTACCTGCCTATCTAACTACCGATTATCTGCGCTCACAGATACATATGTGCATACCTCATATATATGCAATTCCATACATATATTTGGAAAAACAAACACACACAAATATCATAGAAAACCATAAATCTGTGTAATGGTATACTTTTATAGATTAGTGAAGAAATTAAGCTTAGATATTTAAATTACAGAATGACTTTTTAATCATAAACATTCTATTCAAAACATAAGTTTTCTCAGTACATACTTGAACACTTTCAAAGTGAAACTCAGATTGATAGTCTCTGGAGATAGAATCGGTTCTCATTGTCTCACCCAGATCCTTGCCATCCTTCCTGAATATTGTGTTTTTCTCAGGCCTGAGATCAGATGTATATTTGGTAAAACAAATCTGCATAGTCAATAATTCCTATGTATTTGCAAACTACCTGAAACTATGAACTCAGGAAATTTGTTTAAACTCAATTTCCAACCTGGATTCCCAGAATGTCTTCTGTTTTCTCTGTACACAAATTTCTTTGGCCAAGAGTCAAGCTCGGATTCAAAATGCAGCTCAACACCAAAGAAATGCCTGTGTGGTTTTCACAGAAAGTGTCAGGGAGGAAATTTAGGCTACATCTGCTCCATGTTTTTCTTTGCACATACATACTTCCAATTACTGTGTTAATTGTGCCTCACATTTCCTTACTCCTAAGTTCTGAATCTTGGCATATTTTTCATTCAGTCTTAAGAAGTAGAATTTACTTGGATTTTGCTCAGATTTGGAGATAGTCAAAATACAAGGAAAGGATAATTCATGCCCACTATTGCAAGAGATGCTGAGGCTGGCTACCAATCTCACAATGTCAAGTGACTTTCACTCATTTACATAGACAAATGTAAACACATACTCTACTATTTAAAAAGATAGAACTTTCAAAATTCAGTATTTAGCCATTAGCTAATGGCTCTTGCCTGGTATCCTAGATACTAAGAAATCTGAGATCTGAAAATCCCCCTTTGAGGCCAATTCTGGAAGGACACTTTTGTAAAATTCAAATCTACATTTCATTAAGCAAAGTCAGAAGTACAGGTGTGCCTGGAATAGTAGAGCACTAAAAGTCAGCAAAAATAAAATAGTGAAGAGTATTGTGAATCTACAAACAGAAAGAAAAAACTGCTAGTTCTCTCATCAATAACAGTAGCTTTAAAAAAAATAAATCTGAAAGAAAGCCCTTACTATCTTTCTCTTGTGTCAGTTCTGGGTCTTGAATTCATAGTCTAGGTCCTGCCATTGAGCTTATTTACTCAAGGACAATGCTCCCTACATTTAGCCATAGCACTTCCTTCCATCTGTGTTATGGTTAAATTTCCCATAGACTTCCCTACATAGCCTGTCTTTGAATGATGAAGCTCTGAACTCAGCCTCCTGAGCAGCTAGGATTAAACCTGTGAGCCCCTCAAGACTGGTATATTACTACTTCAGCCAACACCTGAGGGGTTGCTGGTTAACTGGAAATAAGGTTCTCAGGTCTCAGTCTCCTAAGCAGGTAGGGTTATAGGTGTGAGCCCCTAAAGACTGGTGGTGCACTATTTCAGTTGCCCTCAACTCCTGAGTGTTGGTTAGGAAACTACAAATTAGGTTCTCTGATCTCAGCCTCCTGAACTACTAGGATTACAGATGGTAACACCTCACGCCTCCTGCTCTACCAATGGAAACAACCTGTACTTCTAAGTTTGGGCTAGTTAAGTACAGATAAAGTCCACAATTCTCAGACTGCACAGAACCTAGGACTCCAGGCATAAACCACCAATGAACTACTGACAATGAACAGTTTTCCACACTAATGGACCATGTCAAAAATTTAAAAATCCATTAATCATTATAAATCCTGTTATGTGAGCTTGTAAAGAAGATCTGTAATTCCTGATTGTCAAGATAATTTGATCTGGGCTGGGGATATAGCCTAGTGGCAAGAGTGCCTGCCTCGGATACACGAGGCCCTAGGTTCGATTCCCCAGCACCACATATACAGAAAACGGCCAGAAGCGGCGCTGTGGCTCAAGTGGCAGAGTGCTAGCCTTGAGCGGGAAGAAGCCAGGGACAGTGCTCAGGCCCTGAGTCCAAGGCCCAGGACTGGCCAAAAAAAAAAAAAAAAAAAGATAATTTGGTCTTGCCAAAGCAAAATATACCTGTATATGTGTACACTTTAAAACAGATATATACATGTACACACATTTTATTATATTGAATTTGTCTACTTTATGCCTAGTTTCACCTATATAGGTCACAACAACTAATGGCAATGCAGGTCTTTTTTCTTCCTGCCAACACATGGATTTTCTCCTTTAATTGTCTCATGGTTTATTCTGGCCTTCTGCCTTTGCTTGAGAGGCAGGATGCTGGATGCAAGATGCCCCATGCACTCAATCCCAAGTTGTCTGAGTGCTGACACTTGTTCTACCTCAGTCATCTGCTGCCCCTCACCACACATCCTTGCCCAGCATCAAGCTAAAGCTGACCCATGGTAGGATTCTATAAGAGAGAAATAGGAAAGAAAAATTGGGAGGAGGTAGGGCAGACCAAGTGGGCCCTGCTCAAGCCCAGAGGAGACCCAAGGACTTGGGCCCAGCCCTGGTCTTTTACATATCCTATACCAATGCATCCACATTCTTCTACCATTCGCCACAATAACAGACCCCACATGTTCAACTCAACATCACACTTAAAGTTTCCAATACAGTGGACTGTGAGGAACCTTGAGAAATTTAGTCCTCCTGGTCCTAATGCTGCTGGACCCTCAGCACCTCCCCATAATGCCTGGTCTGGCATTCTTCCCAAGGGCACATGGTGGAGGGTGGGGCAGTATAGATAATGGCCAGAAGTGGTGCTGTGGCTCAAGTGGCAGAGTGGTAGGCTTGAGCAAAAAGAATCCAGGGACAATACTCAGGCCCTGAGTCCAAGGTCCAGGACTGGCAAAAAAAAAAAAAATGTCTACTGGCCACCATAATTCTTCACAGAAGATTCTTACTGACCTATAAGGTGACACCACCGTCTTGATTGCAGTAGGTATTTCACAGGGCCCTGAGTACACCACTTTGTACCACTGTATGTTTGCCTCCCTAGCAGTTGTGATCAACAGCAGAAGCAGTGTAGCTCAAGAATCTAGAACGTGGTCATAATGAAGTTTTAATTCACTCACTAAAGGAGTGAATGAAATTTATACAAGTGAAAGGTTCCCTGTAAGGAACCAGCCACATAGTTTAGGAAGAAAGTTCATTGGGAGAGGGGGGAGGGGTGTGGTGAGAGAAAACTGCTGGCCCACATGCATAAGTTGGAGGTATGGAGAGACAGAAGGGAAGGAAGAAGAGAAAAGGATAAAGAGAGCAACAGAAAGCAAGGGACAAAAGGAAAGAGAAAGGTGAGTCGAATTGATCCTGATTATAAAGGGAAAAGTGGGAGGTTTGTGCAAATGGATTGGATGTGAGCTCAGAGAAGGGGGAGGTAAGTGCCTCCAGATGTACCAGTTGCCTAGCTAATGCAGATACTGGGCCCAGACTTAAACAGGTAGGGGGCCTCTGCATGGAGCCCTTCTGGGTTGGACCTTACAAAGAGAATTTTAGCAGAGAATTAAGCCACAAGCAAGTAGAGTACATTCAAAGGTACTAAATGTCTCGTTAATGCAGTCATAATATCCAGTAGATAGTTTTGAAAATAGAACCTGGTAACATATAATGCGGAGATTCTTTGCCTCCCTCCCTCAAATGCTCCACTCACACCTTGAAGAATCATCATGTCGTCTCTTTGCTTTACAATAAAGCCACAGATCCACCTCCAAATTCTTGCTGCTTAATTGGACATTTGAGGCTTACAAAACTTAACTGCCCAGGCTACTTTGGAAATGCAATCCCCAGATCTCAGCCTCCTGAGTAACTAGGATCACAGGAATGACACAGTGCCTGGGTAGCTTTAAGATGCTTTTAGAACTACTTGGTGAATACAAGAACCCTGACATGGATCTTGTTCAAGCCCCCACAACAAGTTTTCATATATAGTTCACTTTAGTATTTCTGGTTTTCTTTTCCATATATTTAATACAGTCCAGACTTTTTTTTATTATCATTGACAGTATTGTTGTTGTTGATGTCACCATCATCTTGATCATTTTGTGAAAGTACCATAATACTAGGGTTTGAATACTGGTCGGGTACACTTTCTTCGTCTTTGCTCTACATTTGAATTTTTAGTAGTTTAGAGAAGTAAAAGTCCCAAACTTCCTGCCAACACTAGCTTTGAAGTGTGCTCATCAGTTCTCACCCTAATGAATAGTACAGGTTACAAGGGGTAAGCCACCAGTATCACACTAGGATACTTCACTCTTGGAATGTTCAGCTTAAGTCTCTCCAGGGTATAAATACTTTTCTGAATACATCTCAGCAGAAATGAATTCTAGATGAGAAGGTGCTTGATTTCTGTGCAAGTTACTGTTACTTATGAGGCAGAATCATCAGCATTCTAATGGAGTTTGTCAGAAATCCACATTTAAAGAAATCAAATTAGTGATGATCCTCCTTACTCAGGACTTGATACTTAAAAACATTGATGTCTACAGAGCAGAATTTTGAATGTAATAAATCCTCAAGGTCTTAATGCACGATGAACTTTGGGAATCCTTTCTTTAGTTGTCTCCCAATGTCCATAGCAGATATAATACAAGAACTATAATACCTGGATAAACCTCAGAATGAAGTAAACACTACCACGATGATTTGGAAACATGTATTTTTTTTTCCTGGGAGGGAAACACAAGAGATAGGAAGCAAGCATAAAGGCAAACCTATTATGTATACAATATACATTATGTAAAAAGAATATATGAAATTCTTGCATAGGAATGGGAAAGGATAACATGGGAGAGAAAGAAAGTGGTAATATTGTCAAGAAGCATTGTTCTCATATCCTGACTAAAGGAATTGTAACCCCTTTTGACGACTACTTACCCTCAAAAGAATCTTGTTCATAATAATTAATCAATTTAAGATGAAATATCAAGAAGCTAACATTTTTCCTTAAACTCCACAGAAAGAATCCAGGTAGGTACCTACCTATGCAATCAGAAACCCTTGATGATAATTTTTCCCTCTGTTTTACTCTACCAAATGTATACTACAGTTCTAACTCTTACTACTTGTCTCTATCATCGCTTAGATTTCTGTAAGCATCTCTTAACTACTTCTTGTTCCTCATTTTCTCCCACTTTCTAATTTTTATATTTCTGCCAGAACTAAATTTTAGAAAACCACATCTTACTTGTGTTTTGGCACAGTTAACTAAAAGGAACTACAGGAAATGATAGTAGTGGTGACAGATATTCATCCTCCTGAGAACTTCACTTCAGCCACCAGAGCAGTGAGAAAATGCATGCTCTTCACATTATCTAAAGTGGTGTTTTACTCTTATTCACTCAGCAGAACACCAGAATGGGCTAAGAGTGAATCAGTCATAAGTGACTCATCACCAGTCATTAAATATAAAAAAGAGAACGGTCATTTGAGGTTAGTCATCCAAAATCACATGTAGTCCAATACAAAACAAAGCATTTAATGAACATTTCAATCTCAACCACATTCACTTACACCAAAGTAAAGAAATTCCTGACAGCATGTTATACTCAGAGAACATTGTACAAAAAGAAAGAGACAGTTCTGTGGTGCATATTGCTCTTTCACTTCTGGTTGGAAGATTTTCCACATTTGTCATATTCATGACTTTTCTTCTGGGTGTGTTCATTGTGCACATTGAGAGTGGACTTCTGTGTGAAAGATTTTCTACATTTGTTACATTCATAGTTTCTCATCGGCGTGATGTCTCTTATGCTTCTGACTGCTGGTTGAAGGACTTTCCACATTAGTTACATTCATAAGGTGTCTCTCCTATATGTGTTCTCTCATGAACACTAGTGTATGCTTTCTTGACAAAAGACTTTCCACATGTGTTACATTCAGAAGGTTTCTCTCCTTTATGAATTCTGTGATGAACACGTAGGTGTGCTTTCCAGGTGAAAGACTTCCCACATTGGTTACATTCAAATGATTTCTCACCTGTATGAATTCTAGTATGTGCATTTAGATTTGAGCTGTAGGTGAATGACTTTCCACATTTGTTACATTGATGATGTTTTTCACCTGTGTGAATTCTATTATGTTTTTCTAGAGTTGACCTGTCATTGAAGGGTTTTTTACATTTATTACATTCATAAGGTTTCTCACCTGTGTGTATTCTATTATGTGTTTTTAGAGCTGACCTGTGTTTGAAGGACTTTCCACATTTGGTACATTCATAAGTTTTCTTTCCACCTTTCTTATGCTTATCAGACTTCTCCTCTGAATATTTGTTCTGATGGTTAGTAAGGTCTATTTCCTTACTGAAAGATTTCTCAGATTCAAACCATGAACAGGGATGGTTTCCAGTGTATTCTTTCTGACGTCTACTGACTGTAGGTATGAAGCAGAATGTTTTCTCCCATACAGTGCATTCGGGTGTTTTCCTCACTAACTGTAGTATTTCTTCTCCAATGAAAGCGGACTTAGCAATGTGTTGTATATATTCATTATGGTTGTAAGAAAGTTCTCGCAACAAACACAATTATTTCTAAAGAATATGGTCTCTTCATCCTCGAAATCCTGCTGCTCAATTGGACTCTCAGAATGTTTAATAAAAGGCTCTATATGGCTAACGGATTTTCAACTACATGAGCTATACCAGGCCTGGATCCAGCATGCATCTCTTCAGGCTCACATTGGAGAACCATATTCTGATATGCAATGGACTCCTCATTCCTCATTCCCAGGAATAGTTCCCAGAAATAAGGACTTATGCATATATTTCTTCAGGTCCAGTTTCTCCCTAAGAATTACTATAGGCATATGTGGGAGTTTTAAAATCCTTTTCTCACCATATTACAAAAAAGCTTCATCAAAATTCCTTTCCTGACAGTCCTGAACTTAGAACCATTTATGACAAAGGATATTCCTAATCAACACTCAGGTAATCATTCTTGCCATACTAAAAGCTTTGGCACTAAATCCCACAACCACAGATAAGCTATTTTCCTCCTTAGAGGACAGTAGCCATGGTGTCCTCTTGATTTCATGAAACCTGCATAATCTTATATCCCAGAAATGACATAACTTGTACATTTCTCATTGTCTTTGTATAGTGTAAGAATGAGTATCAGGAAGAGAAAGAGATTTGCTAACTTTAATGCTATACCCACACAGAATTGAGTGTGTCCCCATATGAATTCTTGAATCCCTGCTCTTAAGACAAAGAATCCCATAGTTCTCTACCAAACACAAGACACATGGGAACAAGGAACATTATTGCTCAGTACAGCTCAACACGAACTTACCACCTGTGCTCTGTCTCCAAGAGCACTCTGTAGGATTCATTCACTAACCTGTGAAATGCTTGTCCCGGGCCTCTCCCACTCATGGTTCTGCACCTTCCTCCAGGTTGAGAATCACCTTAGTTATAGAAACACAGGGCCCTGTTAAAAAGAAACAGTGGAGGGCTGCAAATATGGCGTAACTGTAGAATTATTTCCTCCTATACATGATGCCCTGGGTTAGATTCCTCAGTTCCATATACATGGAAAAGGCCAGAAGTAGTACTGTGGCGAAAGAAAGGCAGGGAAAGTGGTTAGGCCCTTGAAATCAAGCTCTAATACTGGCAAAGAAAAGAAAAGAAAAGAAAAGAAACAGTGGAGAACTATTGCTCATGCTGGGACATCTTTCCAGTAATGATCTCAAACATTCTGGTATAAAAGTAACTCCAAAATCTGGTTTTTCATTTCTCATTAGCTCCACAGTTGATTTTTTCTATAAGTACAAGCTTTGGATTGTAAGCCCCTGACCTCTTTTGTTCAAGGCTAGGGTTCTACCTCTTTCAATAACAGTGTGCCTCCTAGATATTTTTATGATTAATTGAAGAAAAGGAGTCTCTTGGGGAATTTTCTAAATGGGATAGCTTAGATTTCAGTAGCTGGGATTACAGGTGTAAACTATATTGCCAAGTTACAGCTCTGGATTTTAAATAGATTGGATTTTTAATCGAGTGCATTTTAAATGCCCACTTTAAATCAGTGATTTCCAGATCTTATTTTCAGTAGTAACATACATTCTACTCTAGATGATATATCCATCTATAACAATGGCCACAGTTTCAGAAGATACTCTCCTGGTAGTAGAATATGTTTTAGAACTTTTGCCTAACTGGTGCTACCTGAACTTCTTCAAGAATGACAATAAATTGCCTCTGAAGTAATATAATCAAGGGGAGGGTTTTCTTGAAAAGAAGTGATACTTCCCATTTTCTGTATTATTATACTTCAATTTTCTGTACAAGTTACTTTCCAGCATTACATGCCTATACAGGGTCCTCTGAGCAATGTCCAGGTCCTGCCACTCCTCCCAACTGAAGTCCATAACTTTATCTTCAAAGGACACCGGCTCCTATAATGGCTCATTTCCAACAAGTAATTATCTCTGAGTCATAACATCAAGTCTGGAATTTTATTCTTCTACATGTGTGCTTTTCTCTTACACAAAATATTTGGAGCTTTCTCCATTATCTATAGAGAAGAAAAAAGAAATAACATAGAAGAAATACTTGGCTCTATATTAACTAGATAACTAAGAACACAATAACTAATACAGAATTTCCCTACTTCATCAAAATATTTCTCTTTGCTAGCAACAGCGACAAGATAAAAATTTTCAGGTGCTACTAATCTGACATGACAATACTAAGTATAAGTAGATGCCTGGAGGAGTATGTATAGTTTGTTTTGAAAAAGTTTACTACATATCAAGTAATAATTTTCCTGCAGGTTTCACTTCTGAAGTGTCACGCTTCAGCATAAGGATGGCCTTTGTTCTATTCATAAATATATGGTTACTTCCCTATTAACATAACTGTCAAACTACCAGTGTAGTTACGAGCTAATATATAACATGCTTTTCAAAGGAATATATGAGCCGGTAGAATTACTTCACAACAACTACTCACAAAATCACAATGACGTAATTACATTATACATGTCAGTATGCACGCTGTTAAAAAAAATACACACAACAAGCCACAATCCTTAAATCTAATATGATCTGGGAAGTATGTAAAAATAATGTGACCTTTGGTGCGCATCTGCCAGGAATGTAAAACAATCAAAGATGATATAGGCAATAATAAAGTGAATTAAACACGGAAGCATACTGGCATATGACCCAGCAATTCTTTTTCTACATTTCTACACAAAAGATGTAAAGTACGGACTGAAACAACTATTTGGAGAAACACATCACAATTGCTCACCAACAAAGGTAAGAACACATAAAACAATAGATAAATGCGTTTAAAATTATGCTATATAGTATAGTAGGGATGAACCTTGAATGCAATCCATTAAATAAAATACACCAAGTAAAAAGGAACATAAATGGCCTGAAGTCTCTTCTTGAGTTTTCAAGGATTAGCAAACTCATACACAGAAAGAATGATGGCTCTGGATAGAGAGGAACAGGAGCTGCATATTCAAGGATGCTACTGCTTCACACGTGGAAGAGGAGAAATGTTACAGATGGATGGAAGATATGGGAGCCCAAAATAAAGCAATATGTACTATCAATAAATGAGATAATTAAGAATGTTTAATGCAGCCAGACAGGATTGTTGTGTAGAAAGATGACAGAATGAAATATAGCAGAAGTTTCCAGTAAACCAACACCACGAAGCAGTCATAGGATTTATCTATTGTGCTTTTGAAGAATACACAACTCTTAAGTCTACCGCATTTATATGGGAAGTGAACACTAACAAGAACTATATGAACATGGGGCTGGGAATATGGCCTAGTGGTAAAGGGCTCGTCTCGTATTGTAATACCCAAAGTCGGGAGACGACCTCCAAGAAGACCATCGAGAGCCAGACGTTCCGAAATGCAAAAGCAAGGCTTTTTTTTTCAGGCAAGCTTTGGCTTTGGTCTCTTCCCATTCACCGATGCAGCGAAGATAGGGAGGAGGACCCCTATCTGAAATCTCACAGGGATTATAAAGGCAAAACCCACAAAGTTACAGCAACCAGGTGTTTACAGATCTGATTGGCTCTGGGCTATGGGCATTCCAGGGTGGTCAGAGATTTTCCTGGCTGTTTGGGTTATGATGAGCTGTCCTACTAGATGGAGTAATTGGTGGTCTGGGGTTGCTCACAATGGCCGTTTATCTTGGGCTTGCATGGTCATTTCCCGGAGTTTGTGCAGGCCCAAGGTTACAGGCACAGAGTGGGGCCTGGCTGGCTTGAAGATAGCTTTGTTTAAGGAATTTACAGCTCAACAGTTTCAGTACAAACAAGTCTACTCATAGTTTAAACAATCAACAAAATGGGGGCTGCCTGAAAATGGAGTAATTTTGGCTTTTCAGTATACGTGAAGCCCTGTGTTCGATTCCTCAGTATCACATATATAGAAAAAAGCCAGAAGTGGAGCTGTGGCTCAAGAGGTGGAGTACCACCCTTGAGCAAAAAGAAGTCAGAGACAGTGCTGAGTCCACGCTCCAGGACTGGCAACAAAACAAAACAAATAAAACAAGAACTATATGAACAGTACTTCAAGTACCCTGGGCTGAATCACTTAACAGTTTGACTACTTTTTTTTCATATCAAATAATCTAGAAACAGGATTGGGATGTGGCTTAGTGGTAGAGTGCTTGCTTAGCATGCATGAAGACCTGAGTTTGATTCGCAGAACTACATACACAGAAACAACCAGAAGAGGTGCTGTGGAGAGGTAGAGTGCTGGCCTTAAGAAAAATAAAGCCAGAGACAGGGCTCACGCCCTGAGTCCAAGTCCTAGGTTTGGCAGAAACAAAATCAAGAAAACAAAATAAAGTCAGAAACAAAAAGCAACTCATCAGAGATCCATCCATTCTGTGTTGCTGTTTAGAATGAACAGAAGATTCTGGAAACAAGACTGGGAGAAAAGGAAAATGAAGTACTCAGTATGAATTATTGCAAATTTTCCCCAGATTTTCCTGTTCAAAATCTCATACATGGGCTACAAAAGAATGAATCCTTCTTTATGGGCAAGAAAATTTGTTTTCCAGTACAGCATTGCAATTCATTACTTGGTCAATAGATATTATAAAAGCAATTCATTTCTATGTTAATTACAAACAGAATTGGTAAAAAGTACAGATGGTGTCAGGACATGTTTTAAAAGGCCTCAGTGTTCATCTTCCTAAAGACAGTCATATGAAGAACCTTGGCTTTCCTGCTGGAGATTCAAGTCCTTATAAAAGAGCAGCAGAAAATAATGTTCATAGCAGTGACACAATCCTAAACCAACCATCCATAATCAAGCAACACGATGATTAGAGCCACACCTTACTGAAACAATAGCAACACAAAACACCAACCTGAGTACACCCCAAAATAGAGATCCATAACATTTAAAATAAATGATAGGGCTGTGTACTTGGCCAGTATGAATTGGTTCATTACATACAAAATGGTATTATGCAGTTTTTAATGAAATTTTATAATAAAATAAGGTAAAATAATGTAAACTTTTACAGTGAAGTATTAAAAAAACGAAAATCTACTCTGTTGACATTTGGGAGGATATTTGTGCTCATAAAAACCACAGGAATTTTTGAAAACCAACATTCGCACGTTATTGTTGAATTTTGCTACGTCATAAGAATGCTTTCTTACTTAAAAAAAAATTAATTCATTACAGGCTAAGAGTCCATAATCACAAGGCTTGAGAACAGTGGTATTATTGATTTGGGATGGGCTATTTTCTTTTTGTTTTTATATTTGGACTATTTTCATACACATCAATGACTGAACATGTGTGCCAAAACATTTACTGTTCTATGTCAGATTATTGTATTAGAAATTGGAGAGTATTGCAGCAGGAATCTGGTTACTCTTATCTGTATTCCTAGTTACTTTGAGTCTGAGATTGGAGGACCACAAATTGAATCTAGCTGGGCCAGCAAAATCTGGGAAGCTTTTGTCTACAATAAAACACAAAACTAGCTTGAAGTGGAGCTATGGCTGAAGTAGTACAACGTTAGCCTTTAGCAAAAGAAGCTCATGCATGGTCAGTGCCCACACCTTTAACTAATGAACCAATACTAGCACACATTAAAAGGGCATTGTACTGCATTTAAATTATATGTTATTAATAGTTTCGAAGCAAAGTAGAGGCAGTCCCTACCGTTTTAATTAATGTAAAATAGGGTTATGCTGTAAGACAGAATATGTCATTTGTCAACAGGAGAAGAACAAAATATAGAACATTAACATTAGCAATATTATAAACTCACAATCCTATAGGGAATTCTGAGTATAAAAATAGAATCAGAGGAGGAGAGGAGAAGAGGAGGAGAGGAGGAGAGGAGGAGAAGAGGAGACTTGTTTCAAACAAGACATTTTAAAGTAATGTTTTTCTTCATTGACTTCCATTCCCAAAATCAATTTGCTAAGTGAATAAACAATAGCACTTGGAGCAGATTGTGAGAAAATGAGTAAGCCTAGCTAAACGTTCAGGAAATGTTATATCTTCAAACCATACAACCTTGGGAAAGGCATACTGCCTTAATTTTACTTTTGTTGTTTTCCTTCTAAGGCCAAAAAACCCTTACAATACTTTCTGAACTGGCAGGGAGAACTAACAAGTTAGAGCTAGCATCAGCATCAGCATACATGGGACATTTAGGATAAGTTTGAGATATAACAGAAATAATATTTGGAAAAGGAGACTGAAAGATTAATGAAAATACAGCTACCATATTAGTATATAGACACCTTCACTTGTGAATGTAATCTTATCCCTCCACCCCCAAACCACAGCCACATTTCCCCTCTGATAACCCGACTCTGGCTTATTATTCAGTTCACCTGATCTCTTGCCCTAAAAGTTGTTCTAAACCTTCAAGCAACAAGTGACTGAGAGTGTTACAGGAACCAGTACCGCGTGAATCTTGTGTTGTGGAGAATGGAACCGATTATTGCTTAAGGCAAAGAAACCTAAATAGATCTCCTTCCTGTGCTTTTCTCTGCTTTTTAAGAGTTGTCAGACTTCATATGGTCTCTTCTTTCAGGAAGGAGATTCCTATGACAACATGCCCTCCTTTAAACACTGATAGGCTTCATTGTATAACTACATGACCCTTGCACTGTACTGCAATGTACACGTAAAACAGTCTCTAG